>NW_026576857.1:5000-64572 GCF_028641065.1 Leucoraja erinaceus
GAATAAAGGGGAGGTAATTTAAGACTGAGGTGAGAAAAAACTTTTTCACCCAGAGAGTTGTAAATTTATGGAATTCCCTGCCACAGAGGGCAGTGGAGGCCAAATCACTGGATGGATTTAAGAGATAGTTATATAGAGCTCTAGGGGCTAGTGGAATCAAGGGATATAGGGAGAAGGCAGGCATGGGTTATTGATAGGGGACGATTAGCCATGATCACAATGAATGGCGGTGCTGGCTCGAAGGGCCGAATGGCCTCCTCCTGCACCTATTTTCTATGTTTCTATGTTACATCACTGCAGATAATATGAAATGATTGGTCTTTGAGGTGGTTGATAAATGGTCCTCAAACACTTAAAACGTTGTTGCGTACCTTGGAGTTGTAGAAGCGTATCCTCTCCATCTGTATGACTATTATCATTTCGTTGAGCCATTTTTCGAAGCAGGGGGGTGTAGATGATTTCCAGTCTGTTAGGATCATTTTCTTGGCTGCCACCATACCAAGCATCAGTGCTTGTTGTTCTTCAGACGTCAAGTACAAAGCAGTCTCTGAGCATCCAAAAAGTGCCAGTTCTGGATCAGGGAGAATATCTTTTCCATAGACCCCAGAAAACCACTTAAATATTTTAGACCAGTATCTTTGTACATGAGGACAGAGCCAGAAAATGTGTGTTAAAGGACCATCTGCACTTTTGCATCTGTCACATAATGGAGAAATAGCAGGGTAGATTCGATGTAATTTGGTCTTTGAGTAATGGAGTCTGTGGATGACTTTAAACTGAATCTGTTTATACCTGACATTGATCGAACAAGGTTACACAAAAAAGCTGGAGAAACTCAGCGGGTGCAGCAGCATCTATGGAGCGAAGGAAATAGGCAACGTTTCGGGCCGAAACCCTTCTTCAGACGGGTCCATAGATGCTGCTGCACCCGCTGAGTTTCTCCAGCTTTTTTGTGTAACCTTCGATTCTCCAGCATCTGCAGTTCCCTCTTAAACATTGATCGAACAAGTTTGGATTCTGGTCAGACCTTCATTCCAAATGTCGTCAGACACCTCGAAATTCAGCTCAATAGACCAGGCTTCTTTCAGATGGGTAGTGGATACAGAGGTGGTGAATAGACGCACAAAGCAAGATATTAGATGTTTGGAGTCTAGAGGAAGCTGCAGGAGCTTGTAGAGTGGTCAACTGTCCGGCATGGTTGAAAATTTGGTCTTTAATGTAGTGCCTAATTTGGAGATAGCGAAAAAAATAATAGTTGGAAAGGTTAGATTTTGATTTCAGCTGATTACATGAAGCAAACTTTTTGTCTATATATAGACCTCTGAGGGTCGCAAGGCCCTTGTCCCTCCAGACAGCAAACACTTCATCCGTCTGTGATGGCAAAAAGAAATGGTTAACCATATAACCATATAACAATTACAGCACGGAAAACAGGCCATCTCGGCCCTTCAAGTCTGTGCCAAACACTTATTTTCCCCTAGTCCCATCTACCTGCACTCAGACCATAACCCTCTATTCCTTTCCCATCCATATACCTATCCAATTTATTTTTAAATGATAAATTCGAACCTGCCTCCACCACTTCCACTGGAAGCTCATTCCACACAGCTACCACTCTCTGAGTAAAGAAGTTCACCCTCATGTTATCCCTAAACTTTCGTCCCTTAATTCTCAAATCATGTCCTCTTGTTTGAATCTTCCCTACTCTCGATGGAAAAAGCTTATCCACGTCAACTCTGTCTATCCCTCTCATAATTTTAAAGACCTCTATCAAGTCCCCCCTTAACCTTTTGTGCTACAAAGAATAAAGGCATAATTTTGAGATTTAAGTCTGCAAAATCTTTCCCATCAGATAAAGCACAAAAAGAAGTTTAATTTGACACCTAGTTCACTTTCATATAGATATAGATATAGATATGCCATTTATTGTCACTATACATGTACAGTGAAACTGAAAGCTGCTCGTACTCAGTGCATACATACAATTTTACACAAAAAACAAGAAACAGAAAAAAAAAAAACAGAAGGGAGATGGGGGGGGGGGGGGAATAGGTGCACAAATTCTACGGCGCTACATACATATATACAGATGGAAGTCCTGTTGGGCGGTGTAGTCAGTGCATGTGTGGATTTGAATTTATGGTAGATATAATTCTCGGGAAGCAGCTATTCCTGAGTCTGTTTGTCCTGGATTTGATGCACCTATAGCGCCTTCCAGAGGGCAGCTGGTCGAACAGTCCAAACGCAGGATGGGAGCTGTCTTTGGTGATCTTCTTTGCCCTGCTAAGGCAGCGGGAGGTGTAGATGTCCATATCTTCAGTGTTAAGAAAGTTATGGCCATTTTCATACTCGGAAATTAGCATCTTGTTCCCTTTTGCTTTTCCATTGACTTAGCACAAAAGCTGTGATCGAGGACAGTCAAAAGCCCATAATTTTCTTAAAAATTAAGGGAACTGAAAGAAATGTTCAGTTATTATAGAATGAATCATTCTGAAACAAATATGAAACAATCATGGATGACCTGAAATTAAAGCATATAATTAGTTAGTTACCCAATTGTAGCTAATTACATAATTCAATTACGAGATCTAAACATCTATGCATTTCCTAAGAAAATATCAACATTTTTAAATAGCCTAAGTGGCCAAATAACATACACGCAAGAATTCACAATATAACATGATTTTTAAATCTCATTGTCATGGATTTATAGGCCAAATGGAAGGAATTTAGTGTTTAATACTTGCAAGTATTATGGTATACTGGACTTTGGTCTGATATCAATATATTATGATATTTGGTATGTTCAATGCTAGATATTAATTTTGCATCCACTAGGAAATAATCAATTCTTGTGTATGATTTGTGGACATGAGAAAAAAATGAATAGTCTTGGTTTGTTGGATGTTGTATCCTCCAGATATCAACAATATTTCTAGACTTAATCAGGTTGTTTAATGTTTGAACAGACACAATTGCGGGTGGGCTGTGGGTGGAAAGCCTGTCAAGATATGGGTCAAGGTAACAATTAAAATCTCCGCACAAAAAGAGTAGCAAAGTCAAATGTGGGTCCCTTGATGGACAACAAGGAAATAGCAGAAGAGTTGAATAGATGGTACTTCAGATCTGTCTTCACTAAGGAAGACACAAACAATCTCCCAGATGTACTGGAGGACAGAGGATCTAAGAAGGTAGAGGAACTGAAAGAAATGTTCATATAGGCGAGAAATAGTATTGGGTAGGCTAATGGGACTGAAGGATGATAAATCCCCGGTGCCTGATGGTCTGCATCCCAGGGTCCTCAGAGGGAGGTGGCTCTAGAAATAGTGGATGCATTGGTGATCATTTTCCAATGTTCAATAGATTCAGGATCAGTTCCTGTGGATTGGAGGATAGCTAATGTTATCACACTTTGCAAGAAAGGAGCGAGAGAGAAAATGGGGAATTACAGACCAGTTAGCCTGTCTTCGGTCGTGGGAAATTAATGGCCATTTAAATCATCTTGCGAGTGGGTTTTTCTGGAACACGATCATTTGGAACGTTGCGGTTGGTTGCAGTGAATTTGAACCCCATATTGGCATGAAAAATACTGCCGGTTCGGATGGGCTTGAAGTCACCTCGCAACTTAAAATTTTGATAAAAGGGTTCTTAAGAAGCACTTTTTAATGTAAAAATAAACAGCCTACCTTGCCTTGTCCCCTACGTGAGATCCGTCCCGTTGTCGGTGTTCGCGGCTTTAGAAGATGATTTTTAATTTACTATAGCAATTAAATGATCCAACTTAGTTTAGTGGGTCTCAAAATGAGGCAAGTAGTCTGCAGTTTGAGAAGCACTTTACTTTATTTCCTCCCGGTTCAGGGGAAGACGAAACCAAGGAAAGATGGCACCCAAACCCTGCCTTTTATACCCTCCGGCTAAGGACCGCCTCCGGACTGCGCCACTCCTGTGCCGAGGGGTTCGGCAGTATAATGGCACGACCCTTAGGAGCCACCACACAGCCTACCTTGCCTTGTCCCCTACGTGAGATCCATCCCGTTGTCGGTGTTCGCGGCTTTAGAAGATGATTTTTAATTTACTATAGCAATTAAATGATCCAACTTAGTTTAAAAATAACTGCAGAAAACGAATGTCGCAGCGATTTTTCGGCAGCAACTAAACAGGTTGAACAACATCGATTTCAACAGCCTGGAGAAAATGTTTTTTTAAACCCGTCACCCTCTCTAAGGCGCCAAAGTCGCGTACATGGGCAGTGACAGAACTGCAGCGCCGCTGAAGGTAAGTTTTGCAACACCTAGTTTAGGGGTATTTTGAGTACCAGATATGTAAAATGGTCATATACTATCTAAAATGTTAGAGCCTCAAGGAAATCTGAATCTATACTGTCTGATAAAGGCATAAACTCGCTCTTATTCCAGTTGACTGTGTATCCGGAAAGCTTGCCAAATGATTTAATAAAATCTAACAAGGGAGGAACAGAGGCTTCTGGATAGGAGAGATATAAAATGTGTCATCGGCGTAAAGCCCCACACGACTTTCCACGTTCTCCACCTTAATACCCCTGATGTTTGGGTGACTCCTGATACCTATTGTGAGGGGCTCTAGAGCAATATCAAAGAGTAAGGGGGACAGAGGATCTCCCTGTCTGACCCCATGTTGTAAGTCAAAAGGTCCAGATCTATCATTATTAGTGAGGATGGATGATGTCGGACAAAGATACACCATTTTGACCCACACAATAAAGCAATCCCCAAACCCAAATCTTTTAAGTGCCTCTTAACATATAGGGCCACTCTATCTGGAAGAATGCTTTTTGGGCGTCTAAGGATAAGATGGCCGCTCTGGAATCCCCCCTCTTGGTGGAGCTATATAAATTATTCAGGAGTCGAAGCACATTACAAAACGAAAATCTACCTGGAATAAACCCTGTTTGGTCAGGTTATATAATTGATGAAATATGCTTCCCCAGTCTATGAGCTAGTATTTTTGTGATAGCCTTTTGATCAAGGTTGAGGAGAGCAATAGGCCGTTAGCTGCCAGGTTCAGTTTTATCTCATACAGGGACTTCGGAAATCTGTTATTCTTAATCGAATCATTGATCATCCTAATTAGGAGTGGGGCAAGCGACTTATGAAATGCCTTGTAGAATTCACAACCAAATCCATCCGGGCCAGCCGCTTTACCGGAAGGAAAATATTTAATAGCTCGCTTTCTAATAAATTTGAGTCCAGCCTGGCTGATTCATCTAGTTTTGGCAAATTGAGGGAGTCAAAGAAACCTGCAAAATCTGCATTAGGGGCCCGGGTTTTAGCAGTATATAATTCTGAATAAACTACTTTGAAGCGGTTGTTTCTTTCTTTAGGATTGGTAAGCAAATCACCTGTTTTGGATTTGATTTTATGGATTGCACGACTCGCCTGTTCCCCTGTCTGGCCAGCAGCCTCTCTGGTTTATCGCCCCTCAAAGTGTTTCTGTCTGAGCTTGAGTAGAAGCTTACCAATATTTCCACTAAGAATACGATTATATTCATATTTTAAATTCAAGATTTTGTTTTAATCCTCTGTAAGTCTGTTCAAGAGTTGGATGTGCATTTTCAATTTCTACCAATCGATGGCGCTGTTCCCTTTTTTTGGAGACTTCATAGGATATTATATGACCTCTTATTACTACCTTAAGGGTCTCCCAGAGCATAGAATCTGATACATCCCCTGTATCGTTGGTCTCAAGTAACTCTGTAAGTCTTGCTGTCAAAAAGTCAATAAACACTTGGTCTGTGAGCAAATACAGGTCAAAGCGCCAACTATAGCTTTGTTTAGGCAGAACCATAACCTTAAAATAACTTTAAAATTATGAGAGGGATAGACAGAGTTGACGTGGATAAGCTTTTTCCATTGAGTGTAGGGAAGATTCAAACAAGAGGACATGATTTGAGAATTAAGGGACGAAAGTTTAGGGATAACATGAGGGGGAACTTCTTTACTCGGAGAGTGGTAGCTGTGTGGAATGAGCTTCCAGTGGAAGTGGTGGAGGCAGGTTCGATTTTATCATTTAAAAATAAATTGGATAGGTATATGGACGGGAAAGGAATGGAGGGTTATGGTCTGAGTGCAGGTAGATGGGACTAGGGGAAAATAAGTGTTTGGCACAGACTTGAAGGGCCAAGATGGCCTGTTTTCCGTGCTGTAATTGTTATATGGTTAACCATTCCTTTTTGCCATCACAGACGGATGAAGTGTTTGCTGTCTGGAGGGACAAGGGCCTTGCGACCCTCAGAGATCTAAATATAGACAAAAAGTTTGCTTCATGTAATCAGCTGAAATCAAAATTTAACCTCTACAACTATTATTTTTTTCGTTATCTCCAAATTAGGCACTACGTTAAAGACCAAATTTTCAAACCATGCCGGACAGTTGACCACTCTACAAGCTCCTGCAGCTTCCTCTAGACTCCAAACATCTAATATCTTGCTTTGTGCGTCTATTCACCACCTCTGTATCCACTACCCATCTGAAAGAAGCCTGGTCTATTGAGCTGAATTTCGAGGTGTCTGACGACATTTGGAATGAAGGTTTGACCAGAATCCAAACTTGTTCGATCAATGTCAGGTATAAACAGATTCAGTTTAAAGTCATCCACAGACTCCATTACTCAAAGACCAAATTACATGGAATCTACCCAGCTATTTCTCCATTATGTGACAGATGCAAAAGTGCAGATGGTTCTTTAACACATATTTTCTGGCTCTGTCCTCATATACAAAGATACTGGTCTGAAATATGTAAGTGGTTCTCTGGGGTCCATGGAATCCAGAACTGGTCCAGAACTGGCACTTTTTGGATGCTCAGAGACTGCTTTGTACTTGACGTCTGAAGAACAACAAGCACTGATGCTTGGTATGGTGGCAGCCAAGAAAATGATCCTAACAGACTGGAAATAATCCACACCCCCCTGCTTCGAAAAATGGCTCAACGAAATGATAATAGTCATACAGATGGAGAGGATACACTTCTACAACTCCAAGGTACGCAACAACGTTTTAAGTGTTTGAGGACCATTTATCAACCACCTCAAAGACCAATCATTTCATATTATCTGCAGTGATGTAACATAGAAACATAGAAAATAGGTGCAGGAGGAGGCCATTCGGCCCTTCGAGCCAGCACTGCCATTCATTGTGATCATGGCTAATCGTCCCCTATCAACAACCCGTGCCTGCCTTCTCCCCATATCCCTTGATTCCACTAGCCCCTAGAGCTCTATGTAACTATCTCTTAAATCCATCCAGTGATTTGGCCTCCACTGCCCTCTGGCAGGGAATTCCATAAATTCCATAAACCTACGCTGCACTGCCTCAATCACAAGGCTGTTCTTCCTCAAATTAGGTGACCAAAACTGTACACAATACTCCAGATGTGGTCTCAGCAGAGCCCTATACAACAGCAGAAGAACCTCTTTACTCCCATACTGAAATCCTCTTGTTATGAAGGCCAACATTCCATTAGCTTTCTTCACTGCCTGCTGTACCTACACGCCAACTTTCAGTGACCGGTGTACAAGGACACCCAGGTCTTGCTGCACCTCCCCCTTACCTAACCTAACCCCATTGAGATAATAATCTGCCCTCTTGTTTTTGCCTCCAAAGTGGATAACCTCACATTTATCTCTATTATACTGCATCTGCCACGCATCTGCCCACTCACTCAACCTGTCCAGGTCATCCTGCAACCTCGTAACATCCTCTTCACAGTTCACACTGTCACCCAGCTTTGTGTCATCCGCAAACTTGCTAGAGTTGCTCCTAATTCCCTCTTCCAAATCATTAATATATATGGTAAACAGTTGCGGCCCCAACACCGAGCCTTGCAGCACTCCACTCGCCACTGCCTGCCATTCTGAAAAGGACCTGTTCACTCCTACTCTTTGCTTCCTGTCTGCCACCCAATTTTCTATCCATGTCAACATCCTACCCCCAATACCATGTGCTCTAATGTTAGTCACCAGTCTCTCGTGCGGGACCTTATCAAATGAAAGTCTAGATACACTACATCCACTGGCACCCCTTCATCCATTTTACTTGTCATATCCTCAAAAAAATTCCAGAACATTAGTCAAGCATGATTTCCCTTTCATAAATCCATGTTGACTTGGACTAATCATTTTACTGCTATCCAAATGCCCCATAATTACCTCTTTAATAATTGACTCCAGCATCTTTCATGTTGTATTGTCATTTGCTTTTATGTGCATTGAAACGAGTAAAGAAAATAACTGTACTGGGCTAAGTGCAGCTAGATTCGGAATCGCAGTGTTTTTTAACCTATTCAAATGGGCGCCAAAGCATTGTGTAGGGATGGTGGGTTCTCTCGTATACTGTACTGGTGCAAAGTGTTAATTTCTGTCATTTATTGCGATGATTTTAGAAACTATCATACAAGTAATGAAAAGAGGGGAATGAAGCGTGTATTTACTGGTGATTAATACACCCCGGGATCGGTTTCGGGATGACGTTATGTACATCAACTGGAGCCAGGTCCATTAATCATCCTTGAAGACTCACTGTTGCATTTCGATCGCCAATTATGTCCTCGACTGGACAGACTGATGTGTAGAGCCAGGATGTTTAGGCACTAAAAATCTCTGAAATAGGCAGGCAAAAAGGCATAATAAAATTACAAAAAAGGCATGAAAAATGCATTTATTGACAAAAAAAAGGCATGTATTTCCACCACAAAAATATGGTTAAAAATTATAATTAAAGGTTCAAAGGTTCATTTATTGTCACATACACCAATTGGTAGTGAAATTCAAATTGCCATTGCAGCACACTAATAAGAAATCAACACATTATAAAGAAATATAACATGAAACATAAAAACATCCCCCCATAATGGTTCCCAGTGTGAGGGAAGGCACAAAGTCCAGTCCCCATCCCCTTGTCCACCCATAGTCGGCCCTATTGAGGCCTCCGCAGTCACCACTACAGGAGAATTATAAAGGTGCACTACATTAAATGACCCAAAGTTGCCTGGTTGCACATAACTACCAGCATTTTTTCAAATTATCTGGTGTTAAACTATGTCGTCTGTCAGGCAGAATATACTACAGTTGTGAAAAGCTTCTTTATATCCCAGCTGAGGACACTGGTGCATACCTGAAACAAGCTACAAACTCCACATCAATGTCGATATCTTGTGCATTACAACTGCCTTTGAGAAATTTAGCTATGTTTTGTATTTCTTCAAGATCTTTATTAGCTAAAATCACCCTCTCACATTTTCCTTGTATGTCTTCACCTACATCGCCAGGAACTTTAAGTACAAAGTACAGCAGGTGAAGTTGTAAACAACTGAGCAATAGTTCAGCTTTTGACTATTCCAATATTTCCGATGTCAGGAAATACTCCTTCGATGGTTCCAGTGTACCAATGACCACATTGGCAATAAATTTCCCCACAGCTTTAGTTGTCTTGTCTATTGAGATCCATATTTTGTTCCATACAACTTCCTATTTAATTTTTATTTTATTAGAAGTAAGTACAATCGTATGGCACTGAAGTGCCTAATATATATTTTCATAATACATTTTATGTACAGCTTCTTATTTAAAAAAAATTATAATAAAGAAGAATACGACAAAGAAATTAGATAGTAAAGGATAGAAAAACGTGAGATTATATAGTGTGTGAAAAATAAAATAAAAAGAATGAAAGAAGAAAGTTGAAGAAAAGAAAATAGGAAAAAGAGAGTAAGAAATAAAAAAAAGAAGTAAGGAGATCATTATTTATAATCTTGACCATCCCTCGTCCAGTCCTGAAACAGTTAGCTTTTACAATTGTGTTGCACCATATGATTCCAAAAAGACGACAAATGGAGACCAACTCGTTATGAATTGGTCTGATTTATCTATTAGGAGGAATCGCATTTCCTCAAGATGTGCGGTGTCCAACATACTTGCGAATCACATTTTAAGCGTTGGCATTGATGTATTCTTCCAAAATTTAAATATTAATTTTTTTGCCATTATTAAACCATAATTAAAAAATAAATGTTGAGATAAGTTCAATTTATTCCCATCTTCCATTACTCCAAATATAATAATTTCAGTATTAGGTTCCATTCTTATCTTAAATAATTTTGTAAATATTTCAAAAATATCACTCCAAAATCTATAAAGTTTTATGCAGGAAATAAAAGTGTGTTATAGTTGCGGTTTGGGATAAACATTTGTCACAAATGGGGGAAATATTTGGATAGAATTTATTCAATCTTGTTTTTGAATAAGATCTATGTAAAATTTTAAATTGAATTAGATTATGTCTTGCATTAATCGAACATTTGTGAATATATATCAAGTACTTTTCCCATGTAACCTTCGTAAATGTTATCATTAATTCCCGTTCCCACTCTTCTCTATTCTTGCCATCGGTTTATCATATAATAATTTTACCCATGTAATAAAATTCTCTCCCATATTAAAATTTTGCAGTACTTTATATAAGTACTTTATATAAGTACTGCCACTCTACCTGATCAAATGCTTTCTCTGCATCCAAAGAAATAATTGATATATCTTCTTCCTCTACTTTATGTGAGTACATTATATTAAACAGGCGTCTCAAATTATTAAATGAGATATTTTGGGTATAAACCCCGTTTGATCAGGGTTTATCAATTTACTAATATATTTGCTTAATCTTCTTGCTAAAGTCTTTGCTAAAATTTTCTGGTCTGTATTTAAAAGTGATATAGCTCTATATGAGCCCGGATCATCTAGATCTTTATCTTTTTTTGGAATAAACGTAATGGTTGATTCTGCTGTTTCAGGTAGTTTATTTTCTTTAAAAGCGTAAGTATATAAATTAAATAAATAAGGAGTCGTTATATCATGATTTTTTTTAATACAATTCATAACTAAAACCATCTGGTCCCGGTGGCTTACCATTTTTCAACAATTTTATTGTTTCACCTATTTCTTCGATTGTAATTTGAGTTCCAAGTTCCTCTTGTTCCAAAAGGTCTGGTTTTGGAAGATTACAGTTATCTAAAACATTTTTAATTTTACTGTCTTCTATTTTAGTTTTAGATGTATATACATTTTGATAAAATTGAGCAAATCTGTTATTAATATCTTTAGGTAGTATTAGTAATTCACCTTTCTCTGATTTAATTTTAGTTACAGTAATTTCCTTTTCTTGATTTTTCAATTGACGAGCTAAAAGCTTAAGTGGTTTGTCACCAAACTCAAAATTTTGTAATTTGGAATAATTTTATTACTCTTGCCGATAAAATTTGATTAAGTTTAAATTTCAGTAATATTATCTTATTATGTTTATCTGTAGTGGAATCTTTAGCATTATCTAACTCTAACTGTCTAATTTCTTGTTCTAACACCATTTGTTCTGTCTTATTCTTTTTATTTTGAAAAATCTGTTATGGAATTATAATTCCTCTAATAAATGCATTAAAAATTTCCCATAATAAAGAAGGCGAAGTACCTGGTGTATCATTTGTATAAAAAAAAAGTTTCATTTGTTGTTTTAAATATTGATAGCCTTGTAAGTCACTTAAAATATGTGTATTAAACCTCCAAAAATATTTTTTACCCGGCATTCCTTCAAATTTTACTGAAAATGTCAACGGAGAGTGATCAGAAATACTACTAATGTGGTATGTTGGATTAATTGTATATGGCATTAATTTCATATCCTCTAAAAAATAATCAATTCTTGAATACGTTTTATGTACCGAAGAGTAACACGAGTATTCCATTCCAACTGGATTAGCAGATCTCCATACCATATAACCATATAACAATTACAGCACGGAAACAGGCCATCTCGGCCCTTCTAGTCCGTGCCGAACACATAATCTCCCCTAGTCCCATATACCTGCGCTCAGACCATAACCCTCCATTCCTTTCCCATCGATATAACTATCCAATTTATTTTTAAATGATTAAAACGAACCTGCCTCCACCACCTTCACTGGAAGCTCATTCCACACAGCTACCACTCTCTGAGTAAAGATATTCCCCCTCATGTTACCCCTAAACTACTGTCCCATTTTAAAAACCTCTATCGTCCCCACTTAACCTTCTGCGCTCCCCCTAACTTGTTCAACCTTTCTCTGTAACTTAGTTGCTGAAACCCAGGCAATATTCTAGTAAATCTCCTTTCTACTCTCTCTATTTGTTGACATCCTTCCTATAATTAGGCGACCAAAATTGTACACCATACTCCAGAATTGGCCTCACCAATGCCTTGTACAATTTTAACATTACATCCCAACTTCTATACTCAATGCTCTGATTTTTAAAGGCCAGCAAACCAAAAGCTTTCTTTACCACCCTATCTACATGAGATTCCACTTTCAGGGAACTGTGCAGTTATTCCCAGATCCCTCTGTTCACCTACATTCTTCAATTCCCTGCCATTTACCATGTACGTCCTATTTTTGATTTGTCCTGCCAAGATGTAGCACCTCACACTTATCAGCATTAAACTCCATCTGCCATCTTTCAGCCCACTCTTCCAACTGGCATAAATCTCTCTGTAGACTTTGAAAATCTACTTCATTATCCACAACACCGCCTATCTTAGTATCATCTGCATATTTACTAATCCAATTTACCACACCATCATCCAGATCATTGATGTACATGACAAACAACAGTGGACCCAACACAGATTCCTGTGGCACCCCACTAGTCACTGGCCTCCAACCTGACAAACAACCATCCACCATTACTCTCTGGCATCTCCCATTCAGCCACTGTTGAATCCATCTTGCTACTCCACCATTAATACCCAACAATTGAACCTCCTTAACCAACCTTCCATGAGGAACCTTGTCAAAGGCCTTACTGAAGTCCATATATACAACATCCACTGCTTTACCCTCATCAATTTCCCGAGTAACCTCTTCAAAAAATTCAAGATTAGTCAAACATGACCTTCCAGGCACAAATCCATGTTGACTGTTCCTAATCAGACCCTGTTTATCTAGATGCTTATATATATTATCTCTAAGTATCTTTTCCATTAATTTGCCCACCACTGACGTCAAACTAACAAGTCTATAATTGTTAGGTTTACTCTTAGACCCCTTTTTAAACAATGGAACAACATGCGCAGTACGCCAATCCTCCGGCACTATTCCTGTTTCTAATGACATTTGAAATATTTCTGTCATAGCCCCTGCTAGTTCTACCCTAACTTTCCCTCAATGTCCTAGGGAATATCCTGTCTGGACCTGGAGACTTATCCACTTTTATATTTCTCAAAAGTGTCAGTACTTCCTCTTCTTTGAATCTCATAGTTTCCATAGCTACTCTACTTGTTTCCCTTACCTCACATAATTCAATATCCTTCTCCTTGGTGAATACCGACGAAAATATATTGTTCAATATCTCCCCCATCTCTTTTGGCTCTGCAGATAGCTGTCCACTCTGACTCTCTAATGGACCAATTTTATCCCTCGTTATCCTTTTGCTATGAACCCTTTGGATTTACTTTTACCTTACTTGCCAAAGCAACCTCATATGTTCTTTTAGCTTTTCTAATTTCTTTCTTAAGATTCTTTTTACATTCTTTATACTCCTCAAGCACCTCATTTACTCCATGCTGCCTATAATTATAGTAGATCTCCGAACCGCGTCCAATTTCCCTTGAAAACCATGGCTTTTTCCAATTTTCACTATTTCCTTTCAACCGAACAGGGACATAAAGATTCTGTACTCTTAAAATTTCACCTTTAAATGGACTCCATTTCTCTTCCACATCTTTCCCATAAAACAAAATGTCCCACTTCACTCCTTTTAAACCCTTTCGCATCTCCTCAAAGTTAGCCTTTCTCCAATCAAAAATCTCAACCCTAGGTCCAGTTCTGACCCTCTCCATAATTATATTGAAACTAATGGTATTGTGATCACTGGACCCGGAGTGTTCCCCAACGCATACTTCGGCCACCTGACCCGTCTCATTTCCTAACAGGAGGTCCAGCACCGCCCCTTGTCTAGTAGGTACTTCTATGTTTTGCTGCAAAAAACTATCCTGCACACATTTTACAAACTCCAACCCATCCAGCCCATTTACAGAATGTGTTTCCCAGTCTATGTGTGGAACATTCAAATCTCCCACAATCACTACCTTATGCTTACTACTAATATCTGCAATCTCCTTACATATTTGCTCTTCCAATTCTCGCTCCCCATTTGGTGGTCTATACTACACCCCTAGAAGTGTTGCTACCCCTTTCCCATTTCTCAGTTCCACCCAAATAGCCTCCCCCGACGAACCCTCTAATCTATCCTGCCAAAGCACTGCTGTAATATCTTCCCTGATAAACAATGCAACACCTCCACCTCTTGCCCCTCCAATTCTATCACACTTGAAGCTACGAAATCCTGAAATATTTAGTTTCCAATCACAGCCCTCCTGCAACCATGTTTCACTGATCGCCACAACATCATACTTCCAGGTGTCAATCCAGGCTCTAAGTTCATCCACCTTTCTTACAATACAATACAATACGGTTTATTTGTCACATTACACATAAGTGCAAGTGAAATGAATATGTCAGCAGCGGTACAATTATAAAAAACACACACAAAAACACAATAAAATATAACATAAACATCCACCACAGCATTCATCACTTTGGTGGAAGGCACACGATTTGGCCAGTCCTCCTCCATTTCCCCCCGTGGTCGGGACCTCAACCCTCCGCAGCCGTTGCTGCGGGCGTCCAGATGGTAAAAGGACAAGGTACAAGTCCAGGTAAGTCCAGAGTCAGCTCTTCCCTACCGGAGACCGCGGCCTTAAGTTGGTGTAGGCCGCAGGCCGGCGGTCGAAGATTTAAAGTCCCCGCCGCGCCACAGACAGAAGCACCGCAGACTGCAGGGTCGGTGGTCGAAGCTCCCCTCCAGGGGTGATGGTAAGATCACGCCGGGCCTGCGGTAGAAGTTGCCCGCGGACCGGCAGTGATGGCTTCTTCTTCCCCCGGGTCCCCCACGAGGGATCCCGGGCTGTAGACGCCGCGCCAGCTGGAGCTGTGCAGACCGCGACTTCAGGCTGCCGGCTGCCCCGGGCCAGCGAAACGGAGCGCTCCCCTCCAACGAGCCCCAGCGAGGACTCGCCCGCTCCACGCCGAGAGTCCACACTGCGCCCGCTGCTGAAGCCCCGGGCGCGTCTCCGGGAAAGGCCGCGCCGATCCTTGCTGTTTGGTCACGGGCAGGCGACCTGGAAAACATCGCCTCTCCATGGAGGAGGCGGCCAAAACGGTTTCCCCCTCACCGCCTCACACCCCCCCACACAAAACACACAAAGAAACATTAAAAACATACTTTAAAACATACTAAAAAAATTTAAAAAGTTGAAAAAACTAACGCGCTGCTGACAGGGCCGCCGCCATTGCAGCGCCCCCTACAATGTTCCTGGCATTAAAATATACACATTTAAGAAACCCACCCCCTCTTATTCTCTGTTTATCGTCTTTTTATTCTTTCTCCCCTACATTTTGGGTCAGAGTGCTACCATTCTCTGCCCACTGCCTCACACACTGACTGCTAGCTTTCCCAATTTGTGTCCTTCCCCCCAACCATACTAGTTTAAAGTCTCCCCAGTAGCCTTTGCAAATCTCCCCGCCAGGATATTGGTCCCCCTTGAGTTCAAGTGCAACCCGTCCTTTCTGTACAGGTCGCACCTTCCCCAAAAGAGGTCCCAATGATCCAGAAACTTGATTCCATACCCACTGCACCAGTCCCTCATCCACGCATTTATCCTCCACCTCACTCCATTCCTACTCTCACTGTCGCGTGGCGTAGGCAGTAATCCTGAGATTGTTACCTTTCCAGTCCTTCTCCTTAACTCTCTACCTAATTCCCTAAATTCTTCTTTCAGGACCTCTTCTCTTTTTTTACCTATGTCGTTGGTACCTATATGCACCACAACCTCAGGCTTCTCTCCCTCCCATTTCAGGATTTCTTGGACACGTTCAGACACATCCCTGACCCTGGCACAAGGGAGGCAAACTACTATCCGGGTCTCCTGTCTGCGTCCACAGAATCGCCTATCCGACCCCCTGACTATAGAGTCCCCTATTACAATTCCCCTTCTTTTCCTTACTCTTCTGAGCAACAGGACCGGTCTTTGTGCCAGAGGCCCGGCCGCTGTCGCTGCCCCCAGGTAGGCTGTCTCCCCCACCCTTACTCAAACATGAATACTTATTTTCAAGGTGTACAGCCACTGGGGTACTCACCAATCCCTGCCTCTGCCCATTGCCCTTCCTAACTGTGACCCTGTTTTCTGTCTCCCGTGGTCTTGGAGTGACCACCTCCCTGTAACTTCTTTCTATGACCTCCTCGCTCTCCCTGAGCAGACAGAGGTCATTGAGTTGCTGCTCCAGGTTCCTAACACGGTCCCTTAGGAGCCCCATCTCGACACACCTGGCGCAGATGTGGACGTCTGGAGGGCACTCAGACTCCATGACCTCCCACATCTGACAGTAAACTGCCCCGGCCCTCATTCTCCCCCTTACAATACAATAAAGCCTTACCCGGGATACAAGCCAATCAGCTGTTTCCTCTGGTCCTCTTCCACCAATCAGAGGCTTCCACCAGACTCCTTCTCTGGAAGTGAGATGGAACATTGCAGATTTGGGTAACTCACAGCTCCAGGTAACTCCTCCTCGCACCAACGGATCCCCGGGGCTCTGTACAAGCAAGCCCCGTGCTGTTTTTATACTCACAGCTCGAGGTAACTCCTCCTCGCACCAACGGCTCCCCGGGCCTCTATTACATCTATTATATTAGTATTTTTTATATATGTATTTAGAAGTCCACTAGTCTTAGATTTTAAATTACTCCTCCTTTGTTTTGCTGCTTTGTCTAGATATGAATCTAAAACACAGTTGAAGTCCCCCCCCTATTATCACATTTTGGTAATTAAACTCTGATATTATATCTATAATTTTATCAAAAAATTGGGGGTTGTGAATATTCGGAGCGTAAATATTTATCATAGTTAGTGGGGTTGCATAAATTTCTCCCGAAACTATAATATACCTTCCCTCTGTATCTGATATAGTATTCTTTAATTTAAAAGGTATACCTTTTCGAATAAGAATAGCCATACCTCTAGATTTAGAAGTAAATGACGAGTAGTATGTTTGGACTATCCACTTCGCCTTTAATCTCATTTGTATTTGTTGTCTCATGTGAGTTTCCTTCAAAAACATTATGTCGCTTTTCAAAGATTTTAGTTGAACAAAATTTTTACCCCTCTTAATTGGTTCATTGGCACCCCTTACATTCCAACTACAGATTGTAATTCCTCCATTCTTTATTTGTCTATCGTCTTGCATTATAAATCAAAATAGTATTCCTGAATCATATGGTGCAACCAACTGAGTTCTGGGTGTTGGGTGGTCATCCCAAGTTTTTAGGTTTATATTGCATCTCCTTCTTGTATAGTGCCTTAGAAAAAGAAAGAAAAAATGTGATATAGAATTGATTACAAAAAATATAAACAAATAAAAGTCTTTATAGTGATTTTAAAACAAAAGTGATATTAAGGTATCTAAGAAAAGATACCTTAAAGACGAATAGCCATCAAAGGTGGCGAAAAATTTATAGACTTCCGTTGATGTTGTTATACATTGACCTCCAACCCCTTAGTAGAGCCTCATAAAAAGCTACAGACTGTTTCATATCTTGTCTTTTCTTTTATAAATTTATCAAACCAGCACCAGTGAAAACCGAACGAATTCAGGAAGAGACATAAGAAATAAAAAAACAAATATAAAACACAACATATGCTCAGTTCTATAAGTATATAGGTAGCAATGTTACAACATTTTGAGATTAAAAAAATCAAGTCTGCAATTTATCCCATCAGATAAAGCATAAAAAGAAGTTTAATTTGACACCTAATTCACTTTCATATCTCAAGTATTAAAAAAGTTATGGCCATTTTCACACTCGGAAATTAGCATCTTGTTCCCTATTGATTTTCTATGGACATAACAAAAAAGCTGTGATCATGGACAGTCAAAAGCCCATAACTTTCTTAAAAATTAAGAGAACTGAATGAAATTTTCAGTTATCATAGATTGAACCATTCTGAAACAAATATAAAATAATCTTACTTGGATGACCTGAAATTAAAGCATATAATTAGTTAGTTACCCAATTGTAGCTAATTTCAAACTTCAATTACTAGATCTAAACATCTATCCATTTCTTAATAAATGATTAACATTTTTAAATAGCCTAAGTGTCCAAATAATATTCACAAATAATTCACAATAAAGCATGATTTTTAATTCTCATTTACATCAATTTATAGGCCAAATGGAAGGAATTTAGTGTTCAATTGCTGTAAATTAAAGTCCATTTTAAATCAGCTTTCTAGTGGGTTCCTGTGAACGCGCTGGTTTAGAACGTTCACATTGCACTGGATTTGTGCCCTCAAATGCCCAGAAAAATACTGCGGGATATAAAGAGCCCAAAATGAACTACTCGCTATAGTAAACTTTGTATAAAGGGGTCTTAAGAAGCCCCTTTTAATGTAAAAATAAGGTACATACCTTTAATTGTTTGCATTATAAAACCCTGGGGCTGCGAGAGGTCGCGGGTTGAGAGAGTGATTTTAAAACTATTATAACTATTATTCGAGGCCTATAAAACTAATAATACCTTTTGCGACGGGGTCTTTCAGCGATTTTTTGTTAATGATTTACTAGGCTGAACATTTTCGATTGGAACAGCCTAGTAAAAATCGCGTTTTAAACCCGCCCCCTCTAAACAGCGCCAAAATCACGCACACGGGCTGGGGCAGATTCTCCGCGACGATTCAGGTAGGTTTTGCAACATACCTAATATATGCCTTTCCAATTTATCTAACCTTAATCTAATCTAAACTTTACCATATATATCCATCCAAGTTTCTTATGTAATATCCCATTCTTTAACTACTATACAAGCAGGTACCAAGGGGTAAAACAAAACCTCATATATGGATCTTTTCCAGGTTTATGCTGCGCCTAACGCCTTCCCACACAAAAAAAAGTAGGTTAGTAATGTTATAAACATTTTGGTTCATTAGTTAGTTAGCATATACCATTTTTAGTATATATCATTAATATTAATTCATTTCCCTTTTTAAATATATAAAACCATAATTATATACACTCTCATTATCTCCTTCCCCGTCTCATGATTTATTCATGATTTATTCATATTTACTACATACATTCACAAATAATTAGTATTGTTAAATTTGTTAAAATCGTTGGTTATATATAATTAAAGTATAATGGTTAGAGATCTTCTTAAATCAAGTTTTTATATTCCAATTAGTATTATCTCGTTCCATGTTCATTATACATTCCCTCATTAATTCTGTATCTTCAACGTCCTTTGTTTATCTTTGAGCTTTTCATTCAAGGTGAAACATGGACAGTACTCTCAAAAACACAGTCCAGACAGATAAGCTTGGTAACTGTCTGGAAAGTTCCGCCATCTTAACCAGTTCAAAACTCTATCATAAAAATTAAAAAGTTCAATCTTCTTCCTTGTCGACAGCTTCCCCCGATGTTTTCTTTACGATATCTTCTGCATACTTAAAAGCTTTTTCGGTATCTGTAAATGAGCGTTCAGTGCCGTTATGAGTAATCTTCATTTTTGCTGGAGAAAACACTCCATATCTCACATCGGGGACTCCTTTCAGAATGTATCTTGTCTGTGTAAACAAGTTCCTTCTCCGGACGACTTCCGAAGGGTAATCACGGAAAAATCGAATATTATCCCCACGATATGTCAGATTCTCCCCATGGGTAATCTTTTTCAATATAAATTCCACTGAAGAGATATCGAGGAATTTCACATTTATCTGTCTTGGAGAAGCATTTGTCCCTCTTGAACCACGTCCAACTCGGTGAACGACATCTATTCTTGGCTCTCCGGCAGTTCAAAAACATCTTTGAGTAAGTCAGTAACGAAAGTTACTCCAAAAATTCTCAAATTCTGCCTTCTAGATCTTGCTTTCAGGTCCAGACACTTGTCAGTCATTCTTACAAGTTTTTCCTCTTCAGCTTTCTGTGATTTTTTTCAAGCTCATTATTTGATATAATTGAGATAATTTAATTGCCACACAACCAGGGTCGGTGGAATTTGGGTTGCCAGCAGCGGTACAGTAATAAAGAACACACAACCACAATAAAAATTTTACACAAACATCCACCACAGCATTCATCACTGTGGTGGAAGTCACAGAACTTGTCCAGTCCTCCTCCATTTTCCCCCGTGGTCGGGACCTCCACCCTCCACAGCCGTTGCTGCGGGCGTCCAGATGGTAAGGGACAAAGTCAAAGTCAAGGTGAGTCCAGGATCGGCTCTTCCCAACCAGAGACCGCGGCTTCAGGCTGGTGTAGGCCGCAGGCCGGCGGTCAAAGTTTTAAAGTACCTGCCGTGCCGCAGCCGGAAGCACCGCAGACTGCAGGGCCGGCGGTCGAAGCTCCCCTCCAGGGGAGATGGTAAGTCCATACCGCGCCCGCGGTAGAAGTTGGCCGCGGGCCGGCGGTGGAAGCTTCTTCTTCCCCCCGGGTCCTCCACAAGGGATCCCGGGCTGTAGACATCGCACCAGCTGGAGTTCTGCAGACCGCTGCTTCAGGCTGCCGGCTGCCGCGGGCCAGCGTAACGGAGCACTCCCCTCCGGCGAGCTCCAGCGAGGTCTCGCCCGCTCCGCGCCGAGAGTCCACGCTGCGCCCACCGCTGAAGCTCCGGGCGCGTCTCCGGGAAAGGCTGCCCGATCCTCGATGTTAGGCCACGGGGGAGGCAACCTGACAAAAAGTCGCCTCTCCATGGAGGAGGCGGCCGAAACGGTTTCCCCCTTACCCCCCACCACCCCCCACACCACGCCCCACACAAAACACACAAAGAAACATTAAAAACAGACTTTTAAACATACTAAAAAAAATTAAAAAGTTGAAAAAAACGGACACGCTGCCAACAGGGCCGCCGCCAGTGCAGCGCCCCCTACCAATACTCCGTGGCCATCTCTTTTATCTCATTCTCCATCTCTTCCAATAGCTCATCCAGCTTTCCCATAATTTCCTTTACATCAGTAAATTTCTTATTATAGTCATTTTCGATTCTAGCACACTCTGACTTTAATTTTTTTTATCAAACTCCTTATATTGCTTCTTCAGCTCCTTTAACTCACCACAAACATTATCACTTTTTTGAGAAATTCTCTCCATATTAGTCTCCATTCTCTGCTTATTACTATCCATATTAGACTCCATACTCTACATCTTTTCCAGTGTAGTATTGATTGTAGCAGTCATATTAAAAAAATTATTTGCTTTACCTCCTTCTCCTTCTTGTCTCCTTTTGTAGCCATTTCAAGCAGAGATCCTTGGCTGTAAGATTCTTCTTCTTCTGAGCCTTCTTCTGTTGTTTGCAGAGTATCCAAAACTTTCTCGAGCTGGAGACTTATGGTGCTCTTCATAGGTGCTCGTGAGCTTTTGCATGCAACTTCATCTCTAATTTTCTGCACAACAGTCTTGAAGTTGCTGTCAACATAATTTTTCCATAATGACTTGGTATATGTTCCTCTGTATATTTCCCTAAAAAACTCTGAGAGATTTGTTTTCCAATTTCCACAGTGGAATTCCAGCATCAATGAATGCGTTGCACAGATCACTCAAACTCAGATTTGCGACTGGAGCCAGCAGTAAATGTTGTGAGGAGACAAGCTTGCGTATTTCCTACCTCCAGTTTCTCTGCCGCCGACTTGTGTTTAGCTGTCTGTACGTGCTGGGAGATGAAATATTTCTTCTCATGATTCACTACTTTCTCACATGCGTTGCAAAACTGCACACAGTTGTCTGTAGAGAACGTATCACTTCCGTACACTCTCACCAAATTGTTCAGTTTTTTACAAGGTGTTGACTAGACTTTAGGCATTTTGACGCTTGCAGAGGTAGATCCTACAGGAGCGGGGATGCAGACCTCTACAGGCAGGCCAAGTACAAGCTAAGAAGAGGAATCAGAGCTGCCAAGGAAAGGTATTCTGACAAGTTGAGGAGCAAGTTCTCAGCAAATGACTCTTCAGTGCGGAAGGGCTTGCAAGAAATTACAAGCGACAAGTGGTCAACCCCCCGCTTCTTGGACAATCGTCAGCTGACCAACGACCTGAACGAGTTCTACTGCAGGTTCCATAAACAGAAATGTAACCCTGGTACCCCATACCCTATCCCCAATCAACACTTCACACCTACTCACAGCTTGACTCCAGTTTGAAAAGACTGGACCCTTCCCCACCTACTCCTCCCCAATCCTGACAGAATATTTTTCAAACGTTTTGATTGAGTAGTCTTATATTGACAAATCCATGTTTTGCTTATAAAATCCCTAAATATTTCTCACCATCTTGGGTACATTAGGATGGGCACCCAATACTAGCATTGACAATGATGCCCATACTCTTGTAGTCTACTGATCATTTGTTTTCATCAGGTCTAATATCTTTTGTTTGTCACATTGTATTTAATAAAACTCCTGTGAAGTTCTCAGCGTTGTAATGTTAGAAGGGCTCATTCAATTTGTCATTTTTGTTATATTTTGTTGTTTTTTGTAAACTAATGCATGCAGAAGTTATGTCTATAGATGTACTATGGCTTCACTGGTATCCTGCATTTATTAGTTAATTTGGGAACTAAAGAGTGTGACTAATTGGCTAGAAGAAGCAATCACATGATTAAAATTCAGGTTTGCGATAAATCTTGAAGTGGTAGGGCCAAAGACAACCACAGGCCACTGAATTCTTTATACAGGATCCCTTTATTTGAATATTTACAGGCAACACATTTACAGGCATCGTCTTGTAGATGCTGCCTGCTGTTGTCACATTATTTTGGTGTTTGGACTAGTGATATTGGAGGTGTCTTAGAGGTGTACAAAATCATGAGAGGAGTAGATCGGGTCGACGCACCATCTCTTACCCAGAATAGGGGAATCGAGAACCAAAGGACATAGGTTTAAGGTGAGGGATGGGGGTGGGGAGGGGGGTGGGGGAAGATTTAATAGGAACCTGAGGGGTAATTTTTTTCACGCAAAGGGTGGTAGGTTATGGAACAAGCTGACGGAAGAGGTAGTTGTGGCAGGTACTATCACAGCGTTTGATAAACATTTAGATAGGTACATGGATTGGACAGGTTTAGAGCGATATGGGCCAAACACAGGCAGGTGGGACTAGTGTAAATGGGACATGTTGGCTGGTGTGGGCAAGTTGGGCCTGTTTCCATGCTGTAAGACTATGACAATCACCACTTCACACCTACTTAAAGCATGACTCCAGTTTGCAAAGACTGGACCCTTTCTCACGCACCCCACTTCAATCACCACTTAACACCCACTTACAGCCGGGTTTCACCCCGGTGGTGTAAATTTTATTGTAAGTTACGTTAAAACGGCAAAAAAAGGCTGATTTAGGCACAATCGTGAAAAAGGTATTATCTTCTTGAAATCATCAAAAAAAGGCATGAGAAGGCACATAGCATTTATGGCAAAATCCTGGCTCTCGTCATGTGTGTTTCAGAAGGAACCGCAGATACTGGTTTAAACTGAAGATAGACACAAAAAGCTGAAGTAACTCAGCGGGACAGGCAACATCTCTGGAGAGAAGGAATGGGTAACGTTTTGGGTCGAGACCCTTCTTCAGTCTGAAAGTCCCTTTCTGCATCTGCAGTTTCTTCCTAAGCATTGCCCTCTCCTTCATGACATTTTTAATGTTCGAATTGCAGATAATGCAGGCAATTGAAATATTGCTCTGACAGCAAGCAAACATCTTAAGAATTTATGAAGAAGGGTGTCGGCCCGAAACGTCACCTATTTCCTTCGCTCCATAGAGGCTGCTGCACCCGCTGAGTTTCTCCAGCATTTTTGTGTAACTTCGATCTTCCAGCATCTGCAGTTCCTTCTTGAACATCTTAAGAATTTTGTAAGTTTCTATAAGATCTCCCCTCAATCTTCTAAATTCTAGCGAGTACAAGCCGAGTCTATCCAGTCTTTCTTCATATGAAAGTCCTGACATCCCAGGAATCAGTCTGGTGAACCTTCTCTGTACTCCCTCTATGGCAAGAATGTCCTTCCTCAGATTAGGAGACCAAAACTGTACGCAATACTCCAGGTGTGGTCTCACCAAGACCCTGTACAACTGTAGTAGAACCTCCCTGCTCCTACGCTCAAAGTTTTTATACTCCTATACTCATGTTTTAAAGTTGCCAATGGAAAAAAGGAGATCCAGATTGACTTCTGTAATGACACGGAAGGAAAGATCACATGGGTCAGAGAGAAATGAGATGCTATTTTTGGAAAGCAACAGCCGCCTACTGAGGATCCGCCAAGGTTACCAATGGCTCTGGTCCAAGTACCCTCTGAACTATGGGCAAAGCATAAAAATCATGTGGGGCGAGTGCGTTCAGCCCCTGAACATAAAGTGACTTTAAAAAAGGGTGCTGCTTTGCCATGTATAAAATAGTATTGACTGACCCCGGAGGCTGAAGAGATACCTAGTATAGTCATCATGTCTTTATTACAACAAGGAGTATTAGTGAAAACACAAAGTCCATGTAATAATCCTATTCTACTGATCCCAAAAGTGGGAAGATGTAATGAATGGTATTTTGTCCAGGACCTGAGAGCTATTAACAAAATAGTGATCCCTATCGCCCCCTTAGTATCAAAGTTGTTTGCGACTGGGGTCTTGGTTCAAGAACATGGCCGGGATATAGATAAACATTGTATTTGTTTAGACGAGTCATTGTCAGATGCTGAGTTTGAAGCCAACAAGTCTGCCACCAAATGGGAACTGTACACTACTATCTCCTGCTGTATGGTCAGGTTTGCAGCAGACTGTAGACTATTATGGATTGCTGTTAGGATCTGGGTGCATAGTGGGTGTCCCCTTGCTACTGGGTCGAGTTTTGATGAATAATAAGCCACAGGTCTGTGCATATCCCCATGTTTTGGGGTGAGGACTGCAGTCCAGCACTTAGAAAGGTTGGCACAATAAAGTTGGAAGGGTCTATCAGAGTAAACTTCCTAGTGCTGGGACCTGCATTAAAGATCTCTTCAAATTCTCAAGAGCTTTCTGAGCTTCTTCGGACAACTGAAGTTCGCCCTCTAGGCTAGTATAATGGGCCTGTCCCACATAGGCGGCTTTTTATGCGAGTGTAGGAGACTCTGCTCTCACCACATGGTTGCGACATGTTCGCTGGTGAACTTGGTGAGTATCTTTCATTGTCGCAAGGAGTTCCCGCATTCTGGGAACTAGTTGCAACTTCAGTATGGTCACTGCAAATTCTTCAACATGTTGAACATTTATCTGCGACCAAAAATTGCTCGCCATGGAGGTAATTAATAATCCTGTAGTCATAGGTGCAGTTATAGTGGGGTCGCCATGTAGTTATGGGTAGTAGATGTAGTCGTAGGTAGTTTTAGTTAATTGGCTTTGCTGACCCGTTATTTTCATTGGTTCATTGGGGAAAAAAACCTAAGCAGGATGTTTCACAACCAAGGATTCGACCGGTAATGTTAAATGTCCGCCGAACTTCACAGCTGTGTATCTCTGGCTTATTAAAAGTTGTCTGGCTTCTTAAAAGTTGTCTCCACTACTTCTGCCCCCTTCTGTCCCAACCCCCCTCTCCCCATCTCTCCTAAAGGACTTACCGTACACTGTGCTAGACGTCTTAATTACAGCGCCAACCTTCCTGTTCATTGCGGTATGTGTCTGTATCACCTTGGCTTTGCACCATGTGAATTTCAGACAGCTTGCACTGGCCCCCACCCTTGCGATGTGTTTGTGTGTGTGTGTTCCACTCTGACAGTCACCGTTCCAGTTCCCGGTGTTTCAGTCGACTGCCGGCAACTTGACAGTCGCCGGCAGTCTGCTGAAAAATCGTCTAAGTGGGACAGGCCCATTAGGAGTCAATTCCTTGGGGTCTAGTGCAATATTAGGGATCCAGGGTCAGCAGTAGTTCAGCATACCGAGCAACTGTCTCATTTGCTTTGCCTCTTCTGGGACAGGAAATTTGCAAATTGGTTCCAGTCTGCTGTTTTCTAAACTTCTCTCTGTAGCCGAAATTATTACTCCCAGAAACTATACTTTTTGTTGAGCTATCAATACTTTGGACTGAGAGACCACATATACTAAGGTTGCCAGGTGCTTCTATAATTGAGCAGTGTTCGCACGATTGCTCAGATCATCTAAACTAGCCACTAACAATAGAGTAGCACTTCATTAAGATGTCTTGTTCCAGCAATCCCTGAATCAGCTTGTCTGTACTAGGAATTGCCTGTTGTTTTAATGGGTACCGCTGTATCAAAGGCAGTGTCACCCCTTTCAGTTTCTTTGTAGCCTCGTGTTATAGTCCCTTCTCTTTTGTCTTTGCGATGGAGGTTCCCTGCTCCAATGGCCTTGATGACCACAGTTAAAGCAAGCAGCCGATTTTACCATTTTGCTGACTTTGAAACGCGCTTTCCGGTAAATATGGGGTTGGCTGCCATTTTTCCATAGTTCTGGGATATTTTCCAGGGATCAAAGACAGGGTTAGGCATCACCCTAACTGGGAACTGATGACAGGATATTTGTTCTTCCTTCATAATTTTTGCTATGTGTGATTCACTCTCAGTGTCCCCTGATACTGTTTCATCCTCCGATGTATCATCCTCATCACTAAGGGGAAAGTGATATTTTTGTTTCTCTAGGTGGTCATTTTATTCTTAGTGGGTGTCCCCTTGTTTAGTCTCATAAAATGGTTCTGGTGCTCGTACTTTATCTTTAAACACGGGAGCTATTTTCTTTGTTTTGCTCCTTGTATCGTGTGCCTCTGGAATATCTGTTAGTGGTGGAGCTGTTGGGATCAAGGAACTCTGTACTGGTGCTGCTGTCTGGTGAGCAGGTGATACTATAGGATCAGCAGGGGATGTGGGTGGTGCTGTAGACACAGGAGGTGGTCTGTGATGCACACAGGTGTATAAGGTGCTGGATGTGAAGGTGAAGTATAGGGGAATAAGGTGGAGGCTGCAAACTTATTTTAATTTGAACGCTCTCCCAATCTTCTAAATATTCTTCTTCTCCCCCTTCCAAATCAAAGCCAATCAGCGGGTCCTTTAACTCTAAGTCTACAAATGCCAGTTTCCCTTCAGGAGTTCTCTTTTTCTCCTGTTCCCTATGTTCTTTATAAGCACATCCACATTCCTTCTTTAAAGTATCTAGAGGTTTGTTTCCTTCATCGTCTTTTAACTCCATTCCAAGCTTCAAAACTGCCTCCTGCCAATTCACTATTATTGCAGCCTCTCTGTGATCTTTTACTCCTTCATAATATTGTCTCCATAGCCCAATATGTTCCTTTGCCACATCACTTTGGCTACTTTACTAAACAATCTTCTCAATGTATTTCACGCCCTCCAGTGTTCCAACCCTTCCTTTGGGCCACAAATCATGTCCTAATTTTTATTCAACGCCTAATTTATGATTATGAACTAAGGGAAAAATAATGATTACATGACAAGATTAAAATAACTGCAAAGATTAAGAGCAGTGACAAAACCATTATTTGTGAGCTTTTATGGATTTTCAGGATGCAAAATTCAGGCTGAAGTGGCTTTTAACACGACAAGTAGGAGTTGCAGTCAACTTCGGCCTTGGACTTGCCTAATTATGAAAAAGCCTTTCATCTGTATGTTTCCAACAGGCAGGAGGGGTGCGGCAGCAGTATTGACACAGGAAACGGGTGTCGGAAAGGCAAAGCAACATGTTGCATATTATAGTACATAATAGTAAGATTAAACGAGAACTTACCAGTTTGAAGTTTGATCTGTATTTTATGAGGAGGAACGTTGAGGGAATACATGAAACCCGCTTACGACGCATGCGTGTCATCCTTCAAAGCAGCTGTGTGAGGTCACAGATACCCAATATTGACCTAAAATAGCAAGATTATCAAAGAGATACCAGCTCAAGATTTGACCCTATGAGGGTGGGAGCGGAGGGCATGTATTCCCTCAACGTTCCTCCTCATAAAATACAGATCAAACTTCAAACTGGTAAGTTCTCGTTTAATCTTACTATTTTACTTCGGAGTCACGTGAGGGACTCCATGAAAGATTTCAAAGCTCTGTGACCTCATGCCGTGGAAAACGAGTCCATGCTTCACAACTGCCTTGGTAGTTAGAGAGAAATTGTTAATTATATTCAAAGCATTCATACCAATTATTTAATGGAAATGATAAATAATATCGAATTAATTGAAATCATAACCCTGTATTCTTCAGGGATAAATTATCATACAGAACTTAAAATTGGTCCCCGAAAACACGTTCCCATACTGCTAACTGGTTTGTTAACATTTCTGAAACGTATTCTCCAACAACCATCCTGCAATCCTGATGATTTGGTCCATGGATACATCAAGGCGTTTTGCTGCAGATGTAGCTGCAGCCCTGGTGGGGTGAAAATTAAATATGTTATTGTCCACTCCCGCCTATCAGACCATTTCGCGGTGGCAGAAATATGGGATATGAGTTACACTCTATGGTACAGTATCTTAAAGCTGATTAAACGCCAATTCCTTGCCTCTGATAGCCTTTTTTCTTACTGTATAACAAAACCGTACTTTACTATACAGAGGCATTGTCCTCCGGGTAGGCCATCAATTCTATGACCTGCCCCGCTAATCCTGGCCTATTTTGTTTAATAATACGGTCCTGGATCACAAACCTCAATCTTCGTGCCGCAATAGTGAAGCCATCCAGTCTTACTTTTAGCAATAACTGGAGCTTATACACTATGACTAGCGCTATCAGCATACCATTTCTAGTTAGTTATCCAGATTTAATGCTGTAGCCGGCGACCAATTCCTTAGCAAGATCAAAGCCACACTTACATTCCAAATATAGTTATGTTACTGTTTCTTGCCATTAATAACTTGACAATGCACTTTCGGCATTATTCACAGTGCTGAAACACAGTCCTCGATATTGCAGGCTGGTAAGCAACTGTAGCACCCCCGGAACATTCTTATTTCTGTGGTCCAGAAAGTTATCATGGCAGTAATTAGTCCATTTTAATAGGACCTAAATACTGTTATAGAGTAGACCTTCTTCATGCTGCTGTGATCATGTCCACAGTTCTATCGATAGCCCCATGTCCCATAGCGGTGTTATAGAGTCTACAACCTACTAAATCAATATTTACTATGACATGGATAGCTATCCTCAGTTACTGGATGCACCAGCAACTTAGGACTACGGCTATCGTTATACATAGTTCCAGCACCATGTCCTATACCCCGGGAAAACCATAGTTGGGTAAGCCAATCAGGTACTAAGACATCCCCAATGCCGATTCCTGTTGAATGTCCCTTCGTACCCCAAATTTATAACTAGACAAGGAGGTAATACATAAATGGAAACCCCTCCCGTAGTGCAGTGAAACAGCATCTGTAGCTTCTGCCTCAGGATCTGGTATCAATGATACATACCTCGGTAACTGGTGATTTAACCCCGGATGCAATTCTAATATCCGGCCTTACCTACTTTACTGATTTTAGCAAATACCATCTATCCAACATCCATTTAGTACTTCCAATAATTTTTCGTGGCCTGGTGTCTGCCACTGATTTAGTATCCCTGGTAGATATGTAGCCCATAACCAAATATTCCTTTGGACACACCATTCCCAACTTTAATTTGCCAATTCATCACAAGCTGGTGATATCTTTCCACCCATATGACTTAAATATGCCATCACCGAGGTATTATCTATCTACCATCTAGCATGCTGCAGTTTCATTCCTGAGCAATAAGCTTTTGGCCCATGAAATGCACTTAACATTTCTAACCCTTAGTGTTATGTAGGTTAGCTTCTTATATATTCCATCTCCCCCATAGCTCGAGATGGTATCAGTTGTACCATAACCAATTGCACTGGCGTCTGTTTGTAATAGCACAGACGGGTTGTGAATAACTATTGGGTTTAGAGCAATACTTAACATTGTGTTCCCCACATTGTAATTCTTTTATAGCTTCTATCATTTTTCCCATTGGCCAAAATAAATGACCTCTATAATATATGCACCCATAAAACTCTGTGGCTTTCCATATTAGTAAAGTCATTAACATATTAAATGTGTTAATGGTGTCAATTTTGACTTAAGTGGATGGATAATGAATCCCAGCTGTTCAAACAATTGTTTAGTGGCAACCACTGGCTAACATGCCGATTCATAAGTTATTCCCACAATAAGGATATCATCCAACTATACCATTACTCTATGATTTTGGTATTGCAGCAGTCCCAACGCTGGTTTAAAATATTTCCCCCTGTTGGATATTGAGTAGCAAGGATCTTAAAGATTAATACTTGCCATACAGTAGCCTGCTGAACACTAAGTCTTTAGCACTGCTAAAAATATCCATTTTTAAAATGAATATATTGCACAACATTGTGAAGTATAGATAATCCATAATAATACGGCAACCCCCATCTTTCTTATTTCTAATAAAGATATTTTAGACAAATCCTGTTGTTCAGGTTTGGTTTATTCCATTACCAGCATGTATATCTGTCCGGTATATGTTGTACTGGAGGGTTTTGTTTGTGTAGAAACTCTATCAGATATCCCTTAAAACTGCTAAGGATATATCTGTCCATAGATATATTACACCACGCTTCAACATGAAGTTGCAATATCCCTCCAACTTCCGTGCTCCCTATTAATGCTGGAGCCCCAAATACACCTACCTCCATGGTATTGGTGGTAACCAAGTTATTTTTCTTGGTTTCATATGCGGTTGTGGAGAGCCTAATGGTTAATGTTACTTATGCATCTTCCACAGTGGTCGTCCCGGCCCAAACCCTAAACAGGACGCTGCTGCTGGGTACCTCTGCCCAATTCTTTGTAGTATAATACAAAAACACTACCTCTCTTAGGATGCACATGAGGTTAATGTCTTCCCCAGATAACCTTTGGATGCTTTAATCAGCCCCAAAGTGAAGCCTCCTCGCCAATTCTTTACCTGTTTAGACAGGTCTCCCCCCCCAAATAACGGGGTGTATAGCCCTTTGCTTACATAGTATAGCGAACTAGGGTCTAGAGCTGGCTTAATGGCCCTTCAAACTGCACATTCCAAAAAAAAAATAGTGCTAATGGCATCCTTGTGGTCACTAATATTGTACACCTTATTTAACATGCGGGCCAAAGCTGTTATGCCCGCCATGAGACCTTTCAGAGTATTACGGATTTTCCCAACTCCTAACGGCCTTCCCAACATGTCTGCAAATGCACCTGTGACAATGGCTACATTAAGAGCACCACAATATTCCGGGGTATAGAAGCCTTGCCAATACTTCAGCAAAATATTAGCTTGAAGTTGATGGGGTGGGACACACAGTCCTTCAATACTCACAGCCATCCTCTCGCAATCATTCTCCGTGAGTTCTGCTGGCAGTACTGCTCATCATGTTCGGCAGGTTGTTTTCCCCCCCTTCAATAGGGGACAGTGGCTCCATCACCTGCTCAGGCTTTACCCCGTCAGACCTTCCATACCCTCCTAAGAGGCGTCCGACATTTCATGCAGCCCATATGGGAAACTGCTGTGGGACTTATATTATTATTTGCCCACTGTGGCTACCTCCAATCCCGGAGCCTGCCAATATGGAGAATTTTACTCCAGCAAACCGCTCCAGCCGACTTACATGCTCTCGGGCACTAGTCGTCGCGGGTGCTTAATATATGGGACCGCTCCTGCCGACCTTGGTGCTCTCGGGCACTAGTCGCACGCGGTATATCCCACAGCCCGTCCCCATGCCTACGGGCACTGGACCGTTCCCCATGGTCCTGGTCCTCACGGGCACCTCTACCCATTTAGGGTGAAGTTTGGCACTCGCTCCCATCTGGGAGATGCTGGTGCCGACATTTATAGCTGGCTGCTGCTGGTCATTAAACAACAGCCCTTCAGCTCTATACTGACATCAGTAGCTGGCTCCCTGCTGTTCAGCATCCCACCAGTAACGTCCTGTGGCTGTGGCCTGCCTTCCTTAGGTGGCTCCCTGCTGTTCAGCAACACACCAGTCTCTTCAGAAATACAGCAAGCACTCTGGAAAAAGCACCAAAAAAGGTAAGGGAAATTTGTTCTTACCTGTACTGGTTTTCAGCCTGCCGTTTTCGGAGGAACGTCCTTCCTCCCGCAGCCCCACGGACCCCGTAGCACAGGTCCATGGGCTGCTGTTCCCGATGTCTGTTCTCTCTCTCTCCTGGTGGAGCAGCTGCTTTAATCAGCTGCGGAGCGCCGAACGACTGCGTCTAAAAATAGACCCGACTTGGTCTAGAAACTCCCCGGGCCGTGTAGCTTAGTTTCCCGCCCGGCAGCAGTCTCTTGCCGGTGCGGGGAGCAACGTGGGGCACAGCTGTTCTGTGCTAAAAATAGCCGTTTGGGAATCCTCTCAGGAGGGTTCGCGCTAACGGCTGCTGCTGGCTGGTTCTGGCTGCAACATTTCTACAGTCTCCCTCCAGCTCCTGCAGCTTCTTGTATTTCCTACCTGCAAGGTAAGTGGAAAAATTTTGCAGTCTCTTACCTGCTTCTTTGCCTTTCTCTCTAGGGAGACGTCGTCTCCCACTTCTGACTCCTTCAATGCGTGTATGCGATATGACACGCATGCGTCGTAAGCGGGTTTCATGGAGTCCCTCACGTGACTCCGAAGTAAAATTGGATGCGGTGGCTCAGGGTTACCCACCCTGCTATCAGGGACTGGCTGCGGTGTACTATGCTTATGAGAAAGCATCGTCTGTGACTATGGGCAATCCTGTGATCATATATACCCACCACAAAGTAGCAGAGCTGTTGGGAAAACGGAAAAATTGTACTTACACCGGCTTGGATAACAGTGTATCAGATGCTATTGACATTTCCAGATATCACCATACAAAGATGTACTACGAGCAACATAGCTGACTATGTCCCGCTTGGTCATGAGGGGGAGCCCCATGACTGCGTGGGTCAGATGACGGTATTCTCTGAATTAAGAGCGGATTTACAATCTGAGCCCTTGAATGATGAGGATAAAACAGTCCTGTTTGTAGATGGGTCATGCTATCGGGACCATGATGGAAATCATGCAGGATTTGCAGTGGTGCAATAGGACCAAGCAAGAAAATGGAATGAACCAAGAAGGGAAGGACCATTCACAGTAACTAAAGCCTCGCCTACAGCAGTTCAGGTGGAGGGCCAATCCATATGGTACCACCTTAATCATTGCACAAGGGCTATTCCGCCAGCACAGCTCGAGGGTAACCCCGAGTCTCTCCTAGTGAAAGCTACGGTAAAGTAACTCCCATTGTTACCGGGGGTAAGAAGAATCCGACCCTCAAGAAAAACGAACCTCGGTGATGGAATGCTACTACTACGGAGAAGATATTAAAGAAAAATACTAAACAAAGTCTGCAAGGAAGCTGGGTCTTTTTTCCTGCCGCATGAACATGGGAGTAGGTTTTTGGCTCAGTCTCCCAGGGAGCTAGAAACAGAACAACGCACAGCGTTGCACTAACTTCATTAAAAACCCTGTATTTCAGGGCTCTATGTGTGATTCCACCTGGGAAAATGTGTGTGTGGTTTTCTTTTTCTATGAGACCAAATGGTCTCAAATGGGGGAATTATATGGAAGTATATGGTTATATGGTTATATACATAGCAGCAGACGTCAGCTATTTTACATAATCAGACGTCAGCTATTTTACTTAATACTCACGTGATTGTCAGTCGCTTAGAGGCACATTCATGTTACTATTAGTCAATTAAATCATTTATCCAGTAAACAAGTTACTTATTTCTACTATCTTTGTATTCTTAGTAATTCATTTGTATCTTTGTATTCAACCTATAAACTGGTATATAATACGTTCCTCATATGACAGTGCCGCCTTCCCATGGATCAATCTCGTGACCCTACGCTGCACTGCCTCAATCACAAGGCTCAAATGCTAAATGCATTTCGTTGTCTCTGTACTGTACAATATACAATACAATACAATACAAATTTATTGTCATTTGAGCCCCAGTGAGACTCAAACGAAATGTTGTTTCCACAGCCATACAAAGACAATGTCCTACAGACATACACACAATTAAATTCACACAAACATCCATCACAGTGAACCCAGTGTGATGGAAGGCAAAGTCTTTTCTCTCCCCTGCTCTCCATTTCTCTCCCGATGTCCAAGCCCCAGGCGGGTGATGATGTCCCACGGCCATTTTAGGCCGCGCGGGGCGATTTACGGCCCCGCTCCCGGTCTGAAAGTACAAGGTTGGAACCCCCACGGGCATTGGTGAGTCCCACGGCCAGGTGATGTACGGTCCCGGTCCCGGTCCGGGTCGTTCCAACCCCGCGACACGGGCTGGAGAAGTCGCGTTGTGGGAGCTCCGGGAAGCGGTCTCTCTCCCCCCGGACCCGCGAGCTCCCGATGTCCCAGTTCACCGGACCTGCGGCTGCGTTGCTGGTGCCTCCGAGCCCCAGGAGTCGAGTCGCAGCAGCGAGTCACCACCGCTCCCCACGCTCCGAGGCCGGCCAGATGGTGAGTAGTCCGCAGCTCCGCAGTCTCCCGAGCCCCCGGGTCGTTCAGGTTAGAGGCCGCTCCACGGTGCTAGGCCCCAACGACAACGGAGACCCGACAGGGAAAAGGTCGGGTCTCCCGGACAGGGAAGAGATTTTAAGCAGTCCCCCCCACATGTACACATTTAAAACAAGTATTAAAAAAACACCAACACTACATTTAATTAGACAAAAAATTAAAAAAAGACAGACAGGCTGCAACGGGTGAGTCGCGCCGCCAACCTTGTACACTGACAATAACAATTAAAATTGAATCTGAATCTGAATCTGAAGGATGTCCTTCCTCAAATTAGGAGACCAAAACTGTACACAATACTCAATAATAGATGTGGTCTCACCAGAGCCCTACACAACTGCATATCTTTACTCATATACTGAAATCCTCTTGTTATGAAGGCAAACATTCCATTAGCTTTCTTCACTGCCTGCTGTACCTGTAAGCCAACTTTCAATGACCAGTGTACAAGGACACCCAGGTCTCGCTGCACCTCCCCCTTACCTAACCTAACCCCATGGAGATAATAATCTGCCCCCTTGTTTTTGCCACCAAAGTGGATAACCTCACATTTATCTATATTATGCTGCATCTGCCACTCATCTGCCCACTCACTCAACCTGTCCAGGTCACCCTGCAACCTCCTAACATCCTCTTCACAGTTCACACTGCCACCCAGCTTTGTGTCATCCACAAACTTGCTAGTGTTGCTCCTAATTCCCTCTTCCAAATCATTAATATATATGGTAAACATATGACTTCTTGAAGAATTCTCCGTGTCTGTGTTATCTTATCCAATTCTGAGTCTTGGTAACCACGACAAGAAGGGTCCAGAAGAGGCGCCATGACCAAAGATCATAGATTGGAGCAGGGACAGAAGCTGGTTTTCGGAAGTGACGCTGATGATTACCCATGACCTTGTTTCTTCTTGTTTCTTGGTTTCTTGGTCCTCCAAAATATTCCAAATGGAATTTAAACTGGAGGTGGTGGAGGGAGAACTTAAGCCGGAAAGGGTTATTGGGAAGAAAGAGCTACCTTAAATTTAGTTGCATCTGGTTGGGTAACTATAGTAGGGTGCTTTAATTGTGCGGGGGAAGAACGAATTGCTGTACACATCTGTCTTGGTAGCTGGAATCACAAATTGGATCGAATGCCCTCGTCTGATCCTAATTGGTTTGGGTTTGGTGTAGGTCTTGTAATCTATGGATCAATCTCGTGACCCTACGCTGCACTGCCTCAATCACAATGTCAATCACAATCATAAAGGTTGAACAAGTTAGGGCTTTATTCTCTGGAGCGCAGAAGGTTAAGGGGGGACTTGATAGGTCTTTAAAATGATGAGAGGGATAGACAGAGTTGACGTGGATAAGCTTTTCCCACTGAGAGTAGGGAAGATTCAAACAAGGGGACATGACTTGAGAATTAAGGGACAGAAGTTTAGGGGTAACATGAGGGGGAACTTCTTTACTCAGAGAGTGGTGGCTGTGTGGAATGAGCTTCCAGTGAAGGTGGTGGAGGCAGGTTCGTTTTTATCATTTAAAAATAAATTGGATAGTTATATGGACGGGAAAGGTATGGAGGGTTATGGTCTGAGTGCAGGTGTATGGGACTAGAGGAGAATACGTGTTCAGCACGGACTAGAAGTGTCGAGATGGCCTGTTTGCGTGCTGTAATTGTTATATGGTTATATGGTTATGTCGAGCTGACCATTTAACATTTTGTAAAAACAGGTCTGTCTTGGAGAGGGTTCCACCCCAAGAGAATTCAGAAGTTTGGTAACACTCGCTTCTCTCTCATTGGTGTTAGTAACAAATCGAGCTGCCTGTCTTTGGACACATTCGATGGAAGAAATGTTTTTATTTGTGTATGGGTCCCATGCTGCAACTGCGTAGTCCAAATGAGGTCTAACGAGGGTGAAGTATAGCTTCTCCTTGACAGAAGTTGCACAATAATGAAAGTTGCGCCTCAGAAAATTTAGGACACCTGTTGCTTTCAAGTCAAGTCGTCAAGTTTATTTGTCACATACACATACGAGATGTGCAGTGAAATGAAAGCGGCAATGCTCGCGGGCATTTGTGCAAAAGACAAACAACAAAACAACCAAACAAATTATAAACACAATCATAACACACATATTCTTTTAAATAATAAATAATGGAAGAAAAAACGTTCAGTAGAGTTAGTCCCTGGTGAGATAGGCGTTTACAGTCCGAATGGCCCCTGGGAAGAAACTCCTTCTCAACCTCTCCATTCTCACCGCATGGCAACGGAGATGTTTGCCTGACCGTAGCAGCTGGAACAGTCCATTGCAGGGGTGGAAGGGGTCTCCCATGATATTGTTGGCTCTGGAGTTGCACCTCCTGTTGTATAGTTCCTGCAGGGGGGCAAGTGAAGCTCCCATAGTGTGTTCGGCCAAACGCACTACTCTCTGCAGAGCCTTCTTGTCCTTGGCAGAGCAATTCCCAAACCAGATGGTAATGTTCCCGGACAAGATGCTTTCCACCGCCGCTGCGTAGAAGCACTGGAGGATCATCGGAGACACTCTGAATTTCCTCAATTGCCTGAGGTGGTAAATGCGCTGCCTTGCCTTACTCACGAGTGCTGATGCGTATGATGCCCATGTCATATCCTCGGAGATGTGGACTCCCAGATATTTGAAACAGTTCACCCTTTCCACAGGATCCCCATTTATCCTCAATGGAGTGTACGTCCTCGGATGATGTGCCCTCCTAAAGTCCATGATCAGCTCCTTCGTTTTTTTGATGTTCAAGAGGAGGCTGTTATCCCTGCACCAGAGTGCTAGATCAGCCATCTCCTCCCGGTAGGCCTTCTCGTCGTTGTCTGAGATCAGGCCCACCACCACAGTGTCATCAGCAAACTTAATTATTTAGTTGGAGCAGAACCTAGCCACACAGTCATGTGTGTACAGGGAGTACAATAGGTTTCACCGTTGCATGATGAGTCTGACCATTCCAACACAGATCATTCTGCAATTTGATGCTAAGATACTTGGTTTTGGTTGAATTCTTCGAGGGTGGCACCAAGTATATTGTAAGATGTTTCGCCTGGATTCCTCTTTCTGGTGACACGCATGGTTTCACATTTGGAAGGGTTGAACTGCATGCCCCATTGTTGTGACCACTCAAGTTTTGTTTCGAGATCCTTTTGGTGAGCATCTTCATCATCAGCTGACCTACTATGACCTACGAGTGGACTGTCTTGCTCCGTTCTATGATCTTTGGGGGACACTGGGACCCAGCAGAGTCATCACTACTGATGGGACTTCCCTGTAGGGAGGAGGGGAGCACTAGGACCCAGCAGAGACAGACCACGTGCTGTCTGCAGGAGTAGGCCATTCGGCCCTTCGAGCCTGCACCGCCATTCAATATGATCATGGCTGATCATCCAACTCAGTATCCTGTACCTGCCTTCTCTCCATACCCCCTGATCCCTTTAGCCACAAGGGCCACATCTAACTCCCTCTTAATTATAGCCAATGAACTGGCCTCAACTACCTTCTGTGGCAGAGAATTCCACAGATTCACCACTCTCTGTGTGAAAAGCCGAGTCTATCCAGTCTTTCTTCATATGAAAGTCCTGACATCCCAGGAATCAGTCTGGTGAACCTTCTCTGTGTTCCCTCTATGCTCTTCTTGGTATCAAAACAAGACTATTGATTCTGTAATGTACAGAAATGCCCGTTATGGCAGTGTCTGGGAAGGAATTTGACAAAACTAGCTTTAATACAGTGCAGAAACAGGTCCCATTTCCTTCTAACCCCATTCTATACATGTGCCTGTCTAAATGTCTCTTAAATGTTACGACAGTACCTGCCTTAACTACCTCCTCTGTCAGCTCATTGCATATCTCCATCACCCTTTGCGTAAATAAATGTGTGAAACAAGAGTCTATCGACCATTGTCAATATTTTCAGAGTCCTGCACCTATCCTGGGAATCATCACTGATCAGAAACTTAACTAGATCAGCAAAATATATACCACACTTACAAGTACCGGCAGAAGGCTGGGCATGGTGCAGCGAGTGTCTCAATTCCCAAAGTGCTTTCTCTGCAGGGCACAAGACTCAATACTCTTCATTTGTCTAACTGAGTGCAGCACCAATAACTCTTAGCACAATGCCATTCCAGGACAAAGCAGCACACTTAAATGGTGTGCCATGGACCACAATAAATATTCATTCCCTCCACTGTATGCAGCACAGCGGCAGCAGTATGTCCCATCTACAAAATGCACTGCAATTACTCACCCAGGTTACACACTCAAAGCACTTCATGGATGTATGGTGGCGTAGTGGTAGAGTTGTTGCCTAACAGCGCCAGAGACCCGGGTTTGATCCTGACAATGGGTGCCATCTGTGCAAGTTTGTACGTTCTCCCCGTGACCGCGTGGGTTTTCTCCGGGTGCTCTGGTTTCCTCCCACACTCCAAAGACGTGCAGGTTTGCAGGTTAATTGGCTTTGGTAAAAATTGAAAATTGTTCCTAGTGTGTAGGATTGTGCTTGTGATGGGGATCGCTGCTCAGCAAGGGCTCGGTGGGCCAAAGGGCCTGCTTCCACACACGTAGCACTCATAACGCTTCTCCTTGTTGTGCCCCGCCATGTGGTCCTCCATCGAAGCTCAGCCCGCACACCGGCACCGGGCTGGCCGCCTGCTCAATGGCCGCCCGCTCACGTCCCCGTCTCTCCGTCCACAGCAACGGCTCCTAAACCCTGCAGGAGGGGAACACAGAGGGTCAACAAGCTGGCAAACAGCACATTACTAGCGTGTGAACATTACTGGTGCCTGAAGGGGGGGGCAGGGGGAGGGGAGCGGGTGGGGTGGGGGAGGAGGGGGGAATGAGGGGAGACGTGGTGAGAAGGCAAGGGGGGGAAGTGGGGAAGGGGGATGAGGACGGTGGAAGTGAGGGGAGGGGAGAAGGGAGAGGGGTTATGAGGGGAGAGGGAGTTGAGTGAGGGGTGAGAGGAGGGGGAGAAGGGAGGGGGTGAGGAAGCAAGTGGGAGAGTGGGGGGGCTGCACGACCAGCGCGCTGACATCACAGCCAATCCGAGGGGGACTGCCGGCCACGCACCCTGCCATTGCGCAGAGTCACGTGGGGGGCAGCGTGCATCATGGGAAGAAGACACACAGTGCTGGAGTTACTCAGCGGGCCGGGCAGCTTCTGTGGAGAGAGGGAATGCGTGATGTTTCGGGTCGAGACCCTTCTTCAGTCAGATGGGAGGTACAGAGATAACGAAGTGTAAGGAGTGAAAACAGGAAAAATGGAATGGAGTTCAAGGAAAATGCAGAATAGATCATAGTTAGTTGGGAGAAGGTAACAGGCAGTAGGTGCAGGAGTAGGCCATTCAGCCCTTCGAGCCAGCACCGCCATTCAATATGATCATGGCTGGTCATCCAGAATCTAAGTACCCCATTCCTGTATTTTCCCCCATATCCTTTGATTCCGTTAGCCTTAGAGCTAAATCTAACTTGAAAATCTGTTCTGAAAACATCCAGTGAATAAGTGAGTTCGGTATTCTGACTGCGCATGTCCAGGTCATTGGTCACTCGCTATAAACATTCTCTCCCCCTCCTCTCTCTCTCTCCGCCACCTACCTGAGAAGGTGTTATCAGCAAATCAAAGTAACAAACTGCTCTTTCCAACCTCAGTTGAGAAAAATCACAGGGGGGGGGGGGGGGGGGGGAGAGAGAGAGGGGGGGGGGGGGGGGGGGGGGGGGGAAAGGTGGGGGGGGGGGGGGAGAAAGAGGGGGGAAAGGTGGGGGGGGGGGGGGGGGAGGGACGGAGAAAGATAAAGATAGGGGTAGAGAGTAAGAGAGACCAAAACAGAGTGTGTGTGTGAGACACGGGAATAGTGTGAACATAACTTAACTGTGGGTGTATGCGAGAGAGGGGGAACGAGCAGGGGAGAGAGCGGGAAGGAGGGAGAGAGTGCGAGAGAGAGGGAGTGGGGGAGAGTGAGAGGGAGGGTGAGAGACAGGGAGAGCAAGGATGGGGAAGAGAAGGAGGAGGGAGAGAGGACGAGAGAGAGAGGGGGAGGGAGGGAGGGAAATATAACGTGCAGGGCTCGAAATTAACAGTTGCCAGGGTGCAATTGACCACCCAAAGTGCCGCCGGGCAACCTAAACGCCGATTCATTTTGCCCGGCTTGGCACTAGATAATGGTTTATCCCGATAGACACAAAAAACTGAAGTAACTCAGCAGGTCAGGCAGTATCTCTGGAGAAAAGGAACGTGACGTTTCGTGTCGGCGGCGACTGTATTGCGGGGCAAATATACTAGGTGCGTGATGACGAAGGGTCGGAGCGAAGGATGGGCCTCGCACAGCAGCAGCAGCGGCCGCGACAGTGGCTCCATCTCCTCCTTCTCCCGCCCTGATAGCGGCCGCTGCTCGCAAATCCACGAACGGGAGGAGGGAGGGGGGGAAGGCCTCCTTCCGCCGTCTGCAGTTGCACCAAAGATCCTATAGCTATAGGATCTTTGAGCTGCACTGCTCGGCCCCGCGCCTTGCTGTTGGCTGGCGGAGGAGGGGAGGCGGTGGCGAGGAGCTCCGAACCACCTCCCCCTTTGGCGGCGGCACTTGGCGGTGGACAGCAAAGATTATAGAGGAGCAAGATAGACCACTCCTCCGAAATCCAATGGGCTGACGTGTAGTACGTGATGGAACGTCACGGCCGCCATTTGTTTATGCTCCCGCTGTGCACTCCGCTCTATTGTCTGGTGTCATCAGTGTTGTAGGGAACAGTGTTTGATTTAGCGCATCCATCACATCACATATTTTAGTTAATTTTATTGTCAATGTTTTCCCCCGTTCTCCCATTTCCCTCCCATCTTTCCTCCCCAGCCGCCACCTTTGCGTAGTTTCCCTTGCATTGTATTGTGCAGTTTCCGTTCTATTGCTTTAACACACACTGTGCACAAAATTAAATTTAACATATATATATTTATATGAATGTGTGTGCCTGTGTGTGAGAGGCAAGTTAAGGGTCTGTCCCACCAACATGCGGTTGCATGCGTCTAGCGCGACCAAACGTGGTCGCTTGAAAAATCTTTCACTGCTATATAAATAAAAGTGACTTGACTTGACATATTTCTCTAGTTTCTTTCTTCAGATTTCCTCTAATTTGTTTAGCAACCTTTTTCTTTCAATCTGTGTGTGTGTGTGTGTGTGTGTGTGTGTGTGTGTGTGTGTGTGTATATATATTTTTTAATATATATATACACACATACATACACACACACACAGATTGAAATATATATATATATATACACATTTTTCTTTTCAATCTCTGTGTGTATGTACATATACACACATATACATACACGCACACAGATTGAAAAAAATATATATATACGGACACACATATATATACATATATATACACACACACATATATATACACATATACATATATATATACACACACAGATACATATATCCCTTCACCTCAGCACCACTTTCCTGGTCTGATCCCATCTATAGATTGTTGCCTTGAATATGTTCAATGATCAAGCCTCTACATCTCACTTAAGTAACAAATTGCAAAGATTTGCTGCCATCTAGGAGTCCTGAATAGCCAATTCTTATTTTAAATTTATGATCCCTGGTCTAGATACACCAACCATTGGAAACATCAAACCATGGAACGTAAGGCATTACAGAGAACGATGGACCCTGCTCAGTCCATCACGAGTACTGACCTCCACATCATTGAAAAGTTCTTTAGGAGGCACAGCCAACATCATCAAAGACCCATGCCAGCCTGGCCACAATCTTGTTTTGCTCCTATAATCGAGATGAATAGACAATGACATTAGGTGCAAGAGTAGGCCATTTGGCCCTTCGAGCCAGCACCGCCATTCAATGTGATCATGGCTGATCACCCCCGATCAGTACCACGTTCTTGCCTTCTCCCCATATCCCGACTCTGCTATTTTTAAGAGCCCTATCTATCTACCTGCCTCCACCGCTTCTCTGTGGCAGAGAATTCCACAGACTCAACACTCTCTGTGAGAAAAAGTGTCTCCTCGTCTCTGTTCTAAATGGCTTACTCCTTATTCTTAAACTGTGGCCCCTGGTTCTGGACTTCCCCAAAATCGGGAACATGTTTCCTGCCTCTAGCGTGTCCAAGCCCTTAACAATCTTATGTTTCAATGAGATCCCCTCTCATCAATCTAAACTCCAGAGTGTACAAACCCAGCTGCTCCATTCTCTCAGCATATGACAGTCCCGCTATCCCGGCAATTAACCATGTGAACCTACGCTGCCTCAATAGCAAGCAATGAAGATATAGGAAGCTGATTGCCATCGCCCGCCGGGGGCTTTGACTGACATCGGGAGGGGAATGGGGAGTGCAGGGGAGGGATAAGTTTTTGCCTTCCATCACAGCGAGGAGGAGATGCGCTGTGATGGATGTCTGTGTAAATTCTGTTGTGTCTTGGGTCTTTTTTTCATGTGTGTATGACTGCATAAACAACATTTCATTTGAGCCTCTATGAGGTTCAAGTGACAAATAAATTGTATTGTGTATTGTATATTTAAATTCATCTGGTAAGTTGGTCAAATAACATGGGCACCTTCTTGCTTTTTTTGAGACATGGATTTTTTAAATGTGAATGTCTCATAGCAACACATTTGTGGGTCAACAGTATTTTGTACCAACCCCCACAATTTCAAATAATTCTAAATTGAACTTCTTAAACAAGGAAAACAATTTTTATTTACATCATTTTGTGCACGACATATACAGGGTTGCAGTATTTAGAATATCAGATAATCAATAAAAGTGATGTCAAATTCTACACATTTCAAACAAAGGACAAAATTTCTAACTTATACACAATCACTAGACTAAGTGGGACCCGTTGGGTCCCAGCCTCACACGGGAGGGCTGGTCACCCAATGCAATATTCCACCAGCTACCAATTCCTATATTGCTGGCCAGTTGGGGGGGGGAGGGGCTTTCTGTTGCGCTAGTGTGGGTGTTGTGGGCCGAAGGGACTGGTTTCCAGAGGGCTAGTATGGACATTGTGGGCCGAATGGATTCTTGGGCTGGCAGCTCAATCACTAAGTCCAGGCAACTCAGTCACTGAAGCCTGGCAGTACAGTCACTCAGACCTGGCAGGCTGGAAGCTGAGAAACTGCCAGAAATTCTGCCAAAAACAGGTGACAGACTCTGTGAATGGAGTCGAGGGGGGAGGTAAAGGGACAAGTGTTGCATCTCTTGCAGTTGCAAGGGAAAGTGCCCAGGGAGGGGGTGTTACGAGAGGGAAGGGAAGAATTGACAAGGGAGTTATGGAGGGAGCGGTCTTTGCGGAAGGCAGATATGGGGGGAGATGGGAAGATACGGCGAGTGGTTGGAGGTGGCAAAACTGACGGAGGATTACTTTTTGTATGTGACGGCTGGTGGGGTGAAAGGTGAGGACTAGGGAGTCTGTCAGAGAGAAGGTTGAGAGGGTGGACTGAATGGATTATTGGGCTGGCAGTTCAGTCACTTATGGCTGGTGGGCTGGCAGTTCACTTACTCACGGTCACTTCGTGGGCTGGCAGATCAGTCACTAACAGCTGGAGGGCTGGCAGTTCACTTACTCACGGTTCGTGGGTTGGCAGATCAGTCACTAACAGCTGGAGGGCTGGCAGTGCAGTCACTGACGGCTGGAACCAATATTGCGTCAACACACTCAATTTTAAATATTTTATAATAGAGATCCACTAACATGGTTAACATTTTATTTCCGACATGCATGATAAGATTTACACAATTCACATTATTCTGTGCGCGAGTTATACAGGATGAAGTGTTCAGCATATCAGCTAACCAGTGAAAGTGATGTACAATTTAACATATGTAACACAATGATAGCCCCACCCCTGCTTCACCAAATAGCAAAATGTCCAACGTAGATACAATAATAAATAAATAAGTCGCCATTTGCATTAGTTTTGTGCAGTTAACAAATCACAATTTCACACAATGTACATAAGAGGGCAGTTATTTGACAAATACTCCGCAGTTCGGTGTAGATCATGTCCACTGTCGACATCTGAAATTACAGAAAATATCTGCAGTCAATATGCTCTTATTCTGCATTAAATAACAGAGATGTAGAAAGAAAATTCTCTTGAGAAGATTTTTACAAGGATGTTGCCATGAGGACTCAACTATCTGAGCTCAATGATCTAACTACAGTGAGAGATGGAACAGGCCAAATAAAATTTTCAATATGCCACAGAAGTAATAAATGTTTTCTTACCTTTCCTCCTTAATGGGGAACCTGAAGAAAGACAAGTCAGGTTGCCTACATTGCCGATTGTCGATTGTTTTTCGCAGGAGTGGTCCATCTTGAGCACATGGTATTGGGGGTAGGGTGTTGACATGGATAGAAAATTGGTTGGTAGACAGGAAGCAAAGAGTAGGAGTGAACGGGTCCTTTTCAGAATGGCAGGCAGTGTCGAGTGGAGTGCCGTAAGGTTTCGTATTGGGGCCACAACTGTTTACCATATATATTAATGATTTGGAAGAGTGAATTAGGAGCAACACTAGCAAGTTTGCGAATGACACAAAGCTGGGTGGCAGTGTGAACTGTGAACAGGATGTTAGGAGGTTGCAGGGTGACCTGGACAGGTTGAGTGAGTGGGCAGATGCATGGCAGAAGCAGTATACTATAGATAAATGTGAGGTTATCCACTTTGAAGGCAAAAACAAGGGGGCAGATTATTATCTCAATAGAGTTAGGTTAGGTAAGGGGGATGTGCAGCGAGACCTGGGTGTCCTTGTACACCGGCCACTGAAAGTTGGCTTAGAGGTACAGCAGGCAGTAAAGAAAGCTATGGAATATTGACCTTCATAACAAGAGGATTTCAGTATAGAGTGAAGAGGTTCTTCTGCAGCGTAGGTTCATGAGATTGATCCCTGGGATGGTGGGACTGTATACGAGTAAAGGTTGAAAAGACTAGGCTTGTATTCACTGGAGTTTAGAAGGATGAGGGGGAATCTTATAGAAACATATTAAATTATTAAAGGACTGGACAAGCTAGATGCAGGAAAAATGTTCCCAATGTTGGGCGAGTCCAGAACCAGGGGCCCCAGATTTGTGAATTTATGGAATTCCCTGCCACAGAGGGCAGTGGAGGCCTAGTCACTGGATGGATTTAAGAGAGAGTTAGATAGAGCTCTAGCGGCTAGTGAAGTCAAGGGATATGGGGAGAAGGCAGGCACGGGTTATTGATAGGGGACAATCACAATGAATGGCGGTGCTAGCTCGAAGGGCCAAATTGGCTCCTCCTGCATCTATTTTCTATGTTTCTATGTTTGTTCCGCTATCGGATCTGTGCAGAGGCCGAAGCGAAGATACTATCTTTGGGCAGAAGCAACATACTCCCACAGAGTATCCATTCCTGCCCATTAGGTTCCCATTGTGATGAAGAACACGCAGGCATGAAAAGTGGAAAAATTATTTATTAAAGTCTAAAATGTGAATCTCTTAAAATATAAGAACATTTTAAATGTCAAAGATGAGTATAATTCTTTCTTGCTGTGCCTCTTGTTGCTGCTCACTGCGTCTTTATGTCTCTTTGTTGTTGATAAAAAAAGAGAGACAATTTAAATATAGAGAGATTCAGCGGTCAAACTTTAACCTAGAAAATCTGATAATTTATCTCAGGTCATCATTCAATGAAGCACACTTTTATATATGCACGCATATATAAAAACACACAATCTCACACACATCTATACACACACACACACACACACACACACACACACACAGACTCGCACACACACAGACTCACTCAATTTTTTAAAGCCTCCTGTAGAGGCTGCTGCTGTTTAAGCAAATACGTGCTTTAAATAACGTCCAACAAACACACTCACCATTGACAGAGTAGTCAGCTCTCTTGAATTATTCAGCGGTGTCTTCAATCGGTGCCTCCTGCAGTCAGCGCCATCTTGCCACGAACCGGAAATGACGCACTCAGCGCCACATTGCCGCTTTATCCATCCGCATACTGTTGCGACGATTTTAAGAGCCAAGCCAATTAGTCAAACACTTTGCAAGCATCCAACACGTTTTCTGAAGAGTCTTTAAAAGGCAAGACAATTTGGCAAACACTTTGCAACCACATCAAGGGGGCTTGCCATGGAGTAGACATGCGTTCAGTGTTATTCGCCGCTCAGAGAGCCGTGACACTCTCGCTTTTGTATTGGTAACAATCAAAATTTTCAACTATGTAGATAAACAACCTGTGCGGACCAACTGGCTGGAGTTTTTACGGACATTTTCAATCTCTCATTTCCGAGGTCTGAGGTTCCCACCTACTTCAAAAGGGCATCAAAAACCTAGACCCACTGCAATTCGATTACCGCCACAACAGATCAACGGTGGACGCAATCTCGCTGGCCCTCCAATCTGCTCTGGACCACTTGGACAACTAAAACTCATATGTCAGGCTGTTATTCATTGAGATGGGAAATGTTATCCCTGGTCATGTTAGCATCATCAAATTCTGTGCGGAACACTTGCTCGTACACTTTGGAGTACAGTCAAGCATGATTCAAAGAATGACTTATGTGCAGACTTTCCTGACATAGGCCTCCTTAACTTTTTGGCGTCCTTGTAAAACCTGCTGTTAAAGGAGTCAAAAAGACCATCAACCATTTCAATAAACTATGCCGTATAACCAGCCTCCCCAGGTAACTTTCCAAGAGTTGCATAGGTGTAGACACCTGCTGCTACTGAATGGCTAAGCACCTGCGCAGCCTTGTTGACTCTCATTTTAGAGAAGCTGTTTAAAACAAAATGGCCTCTGGTTAATTTATGGGCTTTTCTAATGGGCAACTGTGAATCATGCTCATAAAATGTGTAAATATGTGCCCATTTGATATGTTTTTTTCTGCCATCCTCTCCCTTGACCTCAAAAACATATTTCTCCAAATTTGATCAAGTGTTTTTCAACAAGTGGGGTGGGTCATGCATGCAATATATATTGGTTCCCCCGTGGACGATGAAAGGATGGTCTTCCCTCACACCCAAGTTGGAGTATAGCCGTACATTGCTTGGGCCTTGGTCACAAACAACGGCCTTAGGCTGTAGTCCAATAACCTTCTGTAAACATTCATTGAGTAATGTTTTCAGTTTGTCAGCCGTTGTGCAGTCCCGTGAAAGAAAGTAACCTACAGGTTGCTTCCATTTCCCCATCAAGCCTCTAAACATGAAAACAAGAGCATGGTTGGCAGGCCTTGACGTCTTCCCTAGAGATCCAAAGTCCTCAAAGCCCTCGACTGAATCCTCAGTAATATTGTAAGAGAGGCTTGCACGTAAACTCATTTTGTCAAAGGAGACGACACATAATGTATCTCTCTCTGATATCCCCGCAACCCTGTCTTTAAAAAGTTCAAAGATCTTATGGGGAAACCCAGGCCGCACTTCAATATTGCACAACCACCTACGCAGTGATGAGATTGATGGAAGTGTGAAAATGCACTGGCAGAACTGATATGCTCGGGGACTCTGGTGGTAGAGGGACAAGGCAACTACCTTGTCTGAATAACTCCATCGTCTTCCTCTTGCACTTCTACGTCCAGACGCATTACGCAACTGCGACTCAAAGAAAGACAGTGCTGGTTCTTGTACAAATTCACCAGCCCCTCTGATCAAGTCACTGATTGTCTTACTTTCTGTAGTATTCTTTCCCATTGATAATTTGATCTGTTGTACTTTTTTTTTGAGGCGGAAAGTACGCTGTCTTTCCTTCTTCAGAGCTCTGCTGGCATCTACATTTGGTGTGATTTGAAGATCAGGTGTTTCAGGAGTTGTAGAGACACTGCTGGGTTCTTCCCGCGGAACTTTGTCTGCAGCTGAGCAGTAAGAATGTTCTGCCTGTATGTTGTGTGGCACTGCCAATACAAGAAAAAAGAAAAAGGGTGAATGAAATGGCAAGCATACTAATTAAAAAGATTAAGCATATACATGTAAATAAATCAGCATCTACTACTGAAAGTCTGTTCTTGACCGGTTTTGGCCATCTGTGCTGCGATTTCCGAGAGAACGCTGCCACCTACGGCCGTCATTTTTGGCCACCTCGCTCAGAACCCCCCTCCGCTGCATGTGTGCCGAGGTTTCCCCCCCCCCCCTTTCCTCTATCCCCCCCCCCCTTTCCTCTCCTCTCCCCCCTCTCCTCTCACCCCCTCCCCCCCTCTCTCTCTCCCTCCCCTCTCTTTCTCCACCCCCCTCCATCCCCTCCCCCTCCATTCCTCCCCTAAACCCCCTCCCCTCCACACACCCCCTACCCCCTTCCCTCCACCCTTGGTCTAGTTATAATTAAAAATAGATGTGATGCACCAATTTAAATCTACCAGAAGAAAATCATGATCTTGATAGTTTTGTAGATTTGTTATAAATTAAATCAATTTAAATGTTGTAATAATTATGCTTGAGGAAGTTTTAGACAGATGTTCTTACTTGAATTAAATACTAGTACGCATTCCACCAGCCACACTGTGTAGTCTTATGTGTGATTATAGTGTTGTGAACATTTCATAAATGAAAATTAAAGTACCATACATGCCATTACATATTGACCATTAGCAATCATATCAGTTTGGATACAATTTTTTTCTCATATTTAGCCAAAGTGAGAGAATATATTTTATTTTAAAAAGGAGACAATTACTTGCCTCTTTGCTGTTTTTAAGGCGTTGGTGAGGATGGGAGGTTCTCATTCGTCCTCTTGAGTAACCTGCGTTAGGAAGACAGATGTTTCGGCGGGTTAGGATTGTCGAAGAGCGTTGGAACTGCATTCCAATTTAGCCTGTTCTTGGTCTGCTTGTTGGAAAACTGGTCAAGTTCAAAGTGTAAAGAACAAAGACGACAGTTGGCTGACAAGTACTCCGGAGTTCGGTGTAGGAGATCTTGTCGACGAGTATTCTGGACCCGTTGACATCTGAAATTACAGGAGATATCATTTAGGATTAACTAATAAGAAAAAAAATGATCATAACTACATGCCTGCACAATGGATGACATATCACTTAAGTGCAATTGTTTTCAGTTGTGTGAGACCTGTATATTGACGATGCTTTTTGCCTCCAATATGTCAATTTACCTTAAATGTAGAAGAGCTTATTAAAATCTTCTTACAAAGACCATTAAGTATTTTCTTTCTATCCTCTTTTATCTTCTATCCAAGCCATAGCAGAGCTGCCAACCAAAGATCTTATAGCAGAGCTGCTATAAGATCTTTGCTGCCAACTCTCACGAAGAGGTAAGGGAGGGAGAGAGGTAAGGGAGGGAGAGAGATCGAGAGAAGAGAGGGAGAGAGAGATTCGAGAGAAGAGGGGAGAGAGAGATCGAGAGAAGAGAGGGGAGAGAGGGATCGAGAGAAGGGAGAGGGATCGAGAGAAGGGAGAGGGGTCGAGAGGGGGGAGAGGGAGAAGGGGGGAGAGGGAGAAGGGGGGAGAGGGAGAAGGGAGAAGGGAGAAGGGGGACGAGGCAGGGTGGAACGATAGCATGTTATAACGTGCAGCCGTCCCATTCCGACCAAAGATTATAGAGCAGAGCTCCTCTAGTATCTTTGATTGCAACCGCCGCCGCCGAACCCCCCGGCCCACCATTGCACCCAAAGATGATAGAGCAGAGTTGTATAATCCTCGATTGCACCCTTCTTCACGGCGGGCTTGTGATCTTTGGTTGTGATGTCTCGACAATTCGAGGGATATAACAGGTAACAGTCGTCGCGTTCTCGGACTCGAATCTGAGCTCGAAAAATCTCGTGGTCACTGGGCCTAATGTGTCCCGCGGGCCATATTTTAGAGACCAATCCCTTACAAGAACAAAACCAAAAACGTACAGAAGTGTTAAAATTGTCTTTATTATTGTGGTAAGTAAAGATCTATTAAAAATGAGTCTACTAACTTTCTAATGTACCGACAAACCTAGTTTCCCAATGGCCGTTGATGGGAGAACAGAAAATAACATTTTCACGACAGAATATCGACTGAAATTTTTTTTATCATGGTTTCTTACCTTTCTTTTTTATTGGGGAACCTAAAGAATGACAGATCTGGTCGTTTAGATTTATGATTAGAACAATTGATAGCAGAGCAGTGAGATGAAGATTTAGATAAGGACGCCATGACAGTGTGGGGGAAGCCCAATAAAATGCTCAATAAAATGGCGTCGACGATCACACACGTCACACTACGCGTTTTTCGAGGAGTGGTCTATCTTGCTCCTCTATAATCTTTGGTGGACAGGGACGGCCAAGACTGCGGGGCGATGTTGTCCGAGGTGCGCTGACCTTCCTTCCTCCCCACCTCCTCTGCCCCTTCCCCTCTCTCTCTTGTACGCCCCACTCCACCACTGTTTTCCTGGGACCCCTCCTCTCCATCCCGCACTGATCCCCATTCCCCGCCTCTATTCAGTCCTCACTGACATCCCCTGTGCTCCCCTCCCCATCTACCACCCCCTCCCCCAATCTATTCATCACCCTACACACCTCGCATTGATTCTCCTGCCAACCCCCATCCATCCTATACTGGTCCCCCAATTCATCCTGTACTGACCCCCCTTCCCATCCATCCTGCACGTCTCCCCCCCATTCATACTGCACTGATCCTCCCATTCATCCCGTACTGACTCACCCTCCATTTACCCTGCACCAAACCCCCCATCCACCCTGTAGCAAACCCCCCATTCATCCTGTACTGATCCCCTCATTCATCCCGTACTGATCCCCTCATTCATCCTGTAGTGATCTCCCATTCATCCTGCACAGACCCTCCGATTCACACTGTACTGGCGCCCACCCCCCCCATTCATCCTGTACTTATACCCCCATTCAAGAAGAATGGGGGAACAGTCTGAAGAAGGGTCTCGACCCGAAACGTTGCATATTTCCTTCGCTCTATAGATGCTGCCTCACCCTCTAAATTTCTCCAGCATTTCTGTCTACCCCCATCCATCCTGTACTGATCCCCCCATTCAACACCACTGACATCCCCCGTGCTCTCCCCTCACAATTTTACATACTCCAACCAACACGTACTAATTCACCTGCCTCAATCCATCCATTCCACACCGATTGCCTTCTCAACCCCCACCCCCCCTCGCACACTGATTTGCACACCCCCTGACCCTATTGTGCTGGAAATGTCTTCAGAGCGAACATTGACTATGTTTGATAACGCAATCAAATGTGTTATAATACCCAATGTTATTATTTGTTTTAGTCCATAAAGGTGGATTAAATGAATTGTGAACACGAGAAACATTAAAACCGGTGTTCCATTGTCACTGCTACCGTTGACACGTTATTCAATGCTCTTAATATGGAATATCAGTACTGTAGTTATATAATGAGTACCATTCACAACTATACGTTGGATTTATCCAAGTGTTACTTATACAGTCGGGCATATACATCGCAAATTTGGTCAGGAGATATTTCAGTTGAAATTTTAATGTCTGAAGTGGGAATGAGGGAAGCAGCGTTTATCAATATTTGTTTTTAATCTGGTGCGTACAAACTGGGTATCTTCATTGCTGTTCACTACACATACATCTAATCTGAATGTCCGATAATGTGGCGTTTTGACACCTTTAAACATATTACCAAAAGAGCATTTGCTGCAGTTATGTTCTTTGGCCATCTCTTGTCATTTAGTGTCATGTTTAACCTGTCAGATGCGTATAGTCGGTTTTAACAGCTATTATCATAAAATGCCTTTAGAAACATAGAAACATAGAAATTAGGTGCAGGAGTAGGCCATTCGGCCCTTCGAGCCTGCACCGCCATTCAATATGATCATGGCTGATCATCCAACTCAGTATCCCGTACCTGCCTTCTCTCCATACCCCCTGATCCCTTTAGCCACAAGGGCCACATCTAACTCCCTCTTAAATATAGCCAATGAACTGGCCTCAACTACCCTCTGTGGCAGAGAGTTCCAGAGATTCACCACTCTCTGTGTGAAAAAAGTTCTTCTCATCTCAGTTTTAAAGGATTTCCCCTTTATCCTTAAGCTGTGACCCCTGGTCCTGGACTTCCCCAACATCGGGAACAATCTTCCTGCATCTAGCCGGTCCAACCCCTTAAGAATTTTGTAAGTTTCTATAAGATCCCCTCTCAATCTTCAAAATTCTAGAGTATAAACCAAGTCTATCCAGTCTTTCTTCATAAGACAGTCCTGACATCCCAGGAATCAGTCTGGTGAACCGCCTCTGCACTCCCTCTATGGCAATAATGTCCTTCCTCAGATTTGGAGACCAAAACTGTACGCAATACTCCAGGTGTGGTCTCACCAAGACCCTGTACAACTGCAGTAGAACCTCTCTGCTCCTATACTCAAATCCTTTTGCAATGAAAGCTAACATACCATTCGCTTTCTTTACTGCCCGCTGCACCTGCATGCCTACCTTCAATGACTGGTGTACCATGACACCCAGGTCTCGCTGCATCTCCCCCTTTCCCAATCGGCCACCATTTAGATAATAGTCTGCTTTCCTGTTTTTGCCACCAAAATGGATAACCTCACATTTATCCACATTATACTGCATCTGCCAAACATTTGCCCACTCACCCAGCCTATCCAAGTCACCTTGCAGTCTCCTAGCATCCTCCTCACAGCTAACACTGCCCCCCAGCTTAGTGTCATCCGCAAACTTGGAGATATTGCCTTCAATTCCCTCATCCAGATCATTAATATATATTGTAAATAGCTGGGGTCCCAGTACTGAGCCTTGGGGTACTCCACTAGTCACTGCCTGCCATTGTGAAAAGGACCCGTTTACTCCTACTCTTTGCTTCCTGTTTGCCAGCCAGTTCTCTATCCACATCAATACTGAACCCCCAGTGCCTTGTGCTTTAAGTTTGTATACTAATCTCTCATGTGGGACCTTGTCGAAAGCCTTCTGGAAGTCCAGATACACCACATCCACTGGTTCTCTCCTATCCACGCTACTAGTTACATCCTCGAAGAATTCTATAAGATTCGTCAGACATGATTTACCTTTCGTAAATCCATGCTGACTTTGTCCAATGATTTCACCACTTTCCAAATGTGCTGCTATCCCATCTTTAATAACTCACTCTAGCAGTTTCCCCACTACCGATGTTAGACTAACTGGTCTGCAATTCCCCATTTTCTCTCTCCCTCCCTTCTTAAAAAGTGGGGTTACGTTTGCTACCCGCCAATCTTCAGGAACTACTCCAGAATCTAAAGAGTTTTGAAAGATTATTACTAATGCATCCACTATTTCTGGAGCTACTTCCTTAAGTACTCTGGGATGCAGCCTATCTGGCCCTGGGGATTTATCGGCCTTTAATCCATTCAATTTACCCAACACCACTTCCCGGCTAACCTGGATTTCACTCAATTCCTCCAACTCCTTTGACCCGCGGTCCCCTGCTATTTCCGGCAAATTATTTGTCTTCCTTAGTGAAGACGGAACCTTAGTGATTTCCTTGCAACCTGCAACCTAAAGAAATTTCCTTGCAACCTGTATATTTTGTTATGGATAAATTATGTGGGAAGCATAATTTGGGAAGCATGATGTGTTTCTGTGTAATAGCAATAACGACCCATGCTGGGGCCATGTCATGGTAATTTTCAGTCCTTCACAGAAAACTTGCTTGCATCAATCTGTAGTGTGCATGGTTAAGTATATATGTTACCATGGTCCAGGATTTATTGGCACAGGTTGATCATATACTGAATAATCAAACCACAATTTTGTTTGGAAGCGGAAAGAATTAATATAAATTGCATTGTGTAAAATGAGTTGAGATATTGTATTATAATTTTGCTGCATGTCATTGTGGTATATATCATGTCTTGATTGGTGAATATGTTTAGTTTGTGAGTCATTTGAAGCAGAAATAATATGTGAATGTAGACAAAAGTGCTGGAGAAACTCAGCGGATGCGGCAGCATTTATGTAGCGAAGGAAATAGGCAACGTTTCAGGCCAAAACCCTTCTTCAGACTGATGGGTTTCGGCCTGAAATGCCACGTATTTCCTTCGCTCCATAGACGCTGCTGCACCCTCGGTGTTTTTCCAGCACTTTTGTCTACCTTCGATTTTCCAGCATCTGCAGTTCCTTCTTGAACATAATATGTGAATGCTTCATTGAGCATAATTCCGACTGGTAACTACGCACTTCGTCCGAGCACATTATCGCACACGTTATGCAAACCGTCTTAAATGACCACCTAAACTGTCATTTGGCAACCTAAACAGCTGTCAAGGTTGCCCAGCTGGCACCAGGGAAAAAAAGTTAAGTGAGAGCCCTGGCGTGTGTGTGTGTGTGTGGAGGGAACCTCACTGTGTGAGTGGCTTCCCACAATCTCTCCTCCTTAGTCTCCTCTTTCTCCACACCCCCTCTCTCTCTCTCTTCCCCTCCATCCATCTAACCCTCTCTCTCTCTCTATTCCTTCCCTCTCCCCCTCATCAACCCCTTCTCCTTCCTCGCTCTCTCTCTCTCTGCCAGTAACCAGGACCAAAGATCTTAGAGCAGATCTTTGACCAGGACGAGTATAAACCAGCAGCGGGCGGGCGCCACCTGACCAGCGGTCACTCACCTCACTCCAACCGGAACCGGAACTGGGAGCTATCTTTGGAGCAAATATCTTATAGCGGAGCGCTCCGCTATAAGATCTTTGCTTTGGAGCAAACCACCCGCGCCGCACGGGGAGCAAAGATCATAAAAATCATTGATGATCTTGTTATATGATGAGGAGGGGAGGGGGTTGTCGTGCGCGCTGACGTCAGAGGCTCTGCGCGCTGACGTAGGGTGGCAGTGCGCGCTGACGTCAGGAGAGCGGAGGCAGGGAATCGCGCTGACGTCGAAGGGAATGTCTACGCGTTGACGTTGCACGGTGACGTCACCATGCGTAGACGGAAGGAGAGAGAGCCGGTGTTGATGCGTTGCCCTGACGACCGGCATCTGCTCTGGCAAGCTGCTCGCTCCATTCACTTGTCACCCGAGACCCAACCACAACCCCCATGGCCTGCAGGAGGCTGGAGAAGGTGAGAGGGGGATCAAACGTCAGCATTCCCTCCCTCTCTCTCCCCCTTTCCCTCCATCTCCCTCTCTCTTCCCCCCCTCTCTCCCCCCCCTCTCTCCCTCTCTCTCTCTCCCTCTCCATCCCTATCTCGCCCCCCCATCTCTCTCCCCCCCCTCTCCCCCCTCTCTCTCTCCCCCCCTCTCTCTCCCCCCCTCCTCTCCCTCCCTCTCTCTCTCTCACTCTCCATCCCTCTCTCTCCCCCCCCATCTCTCTCCCCGCCCCCCCTCTCCCGCCCCCCCCCCCCCCCCCGCTCTCTCGGGGGGGGGGGGGGACAGGCCTCTCTCTCGCACCCCCACGCCTCTGATGAAAGAATGGGTCAACTGGGCTTGTATTTGCTGGAATGAGGAAGGATCAGAGGGTTGGTCTAGTCGAGAAACATCATGACCTGGGCATCCTTGTACACCGGCCACTGAAAGTTAGCGTGCAGGTACAGCAGGCAGTGAAGAAAGCCAATGGCATGATGGCCTTCATAAGAAGAGGAGTTGAGTATAGGAGCAAAGAGGTTCTTCTGCAGTCGTACAGGGCCCTAGTGAGACCACACCTGGAGTATTGTGTGCACTTTTGGTCTCCAAATTTGAGGAAGGCTGGTCGACACGGACTCGGTGGGCCGAAGGGCCTGTTTCCGCACTGTATCTCTAAACTAAACTAGTGTACGAGGCGATCATCTAGGCCCTTCTAGTCCGTGCCGAACACTTATTCTCCACTAGTCCCATCTCCCTGCACTCAGACCATAACCCTCCATTCCTTTCCCGTCCATATAACTATCCAATTTATTTTTAAATGATAAAATCTAACCTGCCTCCATAACCTCCACTGGAAGCTCATTCCACACAGCTACCACTCTCTGAGTAAAGAAGTTCCCCCTCATGTTACCCCTAAACTTCTGTCCCTTAAATCTCAAGTCATGTCCTCTTGTTTGAATCTTCCCTACACTCAGTGGGAAAAATTTATCCACGTCAACTCTGTCTATCCCTCGCATCATTTTAAAGACCTCGATCAAACCTTCTGCGCTCCAAAGAATAAAGACCTAACTTGTTCAACCTTTCTCTGTAACTTAGTTGCTGAAACCCAGGCAACATTCTAGTAAATCTCCTCTGTACTCTTTCTATTTTGTTGACATCCTTCCTATAATTAGGCAACCAGAATTGTACACCATACTCCAGAATTGGCCTCACCAATGCCTTATACAATTTTAACATCACATCCCAACTTCTATACTCAATGTTGTTTCTCAGGGTTTCCCTAACCCTCGAGCTATCTCCGCCCATCCCTTCGCCCTCGGGCTCCTCCTCCTCCCTTTTCCTTCCTTCTCCCCCCCCACCCCCCATCAGTCTGAAGAAGGGTTTCGGCCCGAAACGTCACCCATTTCTTTCGCTGCATAGATACTGCTGCACCCGCTGAGTTTCTCAAGCATTTTTGTGTACCTTCTATACTCAATGCTCTGATTTATAAAGGCCAGCACACCAAAAGCTTTCTTTACCACCCTGTCTACATGAGATTCCACCTTCAGGGAACTGTGCACAGTTATTCCTAGATCCCTCTGTTCAACTGCATTCCTCAACTAACTACCATTTACCATGTAAGTCCTATTTTGATTTGTCCTGCCAAGATGTAGCACCTCACACTTATCAGCATTGGAGAGGAGAGCTCTTCAGCGTATCGTGCACAGAGCGCAGAGGATTATTGGGACACAGCTACCAGCCTTGGAGGGCATCTACCACACACGGTGCCTCAGGAAGGCCGTCAGCATCCATAAAGACTCCGGCAGACGTTACAAGGCCTTCTATGCTTGAACCTCCAGACTCAGAAACAACTTTATTCCCAGAGCTATAGCGGCTCTGAACCGGCCCTGCTGAGTGCCCCCCATCCCCCCTGGACTGTCTCCCTCGGATGGTCACGTCACACAGCTTATTTATTTATTTTACTTTTCTTTTACATTGGTTGGAAGGTGCATACTAAATCTCGTTGCACTGATGTGCAATGACAATAAAAGATATTATTATTATTATTATTATTATTATTATTATTATTAAACTCCATCTGCCATCTTTCAGCACACTCTTCCTAAATCTTTCTGTAGACTTTGAAAATCTACTTCATTATCCGCAACACCACCTACCTTAGTATCATCTGCATACTTACTAATCCAATTTACCACACCGTCATCCAGATCATTGATGTACATGACAAACAACAGTGGACCCAACACAGATCCCTGTGACACCCCACTAGTCACTGACCTCCAACGTGACAAACAGCCATCCACCATTACTCTCTGGCATCTCCCATTCAGCCACTGTTGAATCCATCTTGCTACTCCACCATTAATACCCAACCATTGGACCTTCTTAACCAACCTTCCATGAGGAACCTTGTCAAAGGCCTTAATGAAGTCCATATATACAACAGCCACTGCTTTACCCTCATCAATTTCCCGAGTAACCTCTTCATAAAATTCAAGAAGATTAGTCAAACATGACCTTCCAGGCACAAATCCATGTTGACTGTTCCTAATCAAACTCTGTTTATCCAGATGCCTCTATATATATTATCTATAAGCATCCTTTCCATTAATTTGCCCACCACTGACGTCAAATTAACAGGTCTATAATTGCTAGGTTTATTCTTAGAACTCTTTTAAAACAATGGAACAACATGCGCAGTACGCCAATCCTTCGGCACTATTCCCGTTTCTAATGACATTTGAAATATTTCTGTCATAGCCCCTGCTATTTCTACAACTTCCCTCAATGTCCTAGGGAATATCCTGTCCGGACCTGGAGACTTATTCATTTTTATATTTTTCATAAGTGTCAGTACTTCCTCTTCTTTGAATCTCATAGTTTCCATAGCTACTCTACTTGTTTCCCTTACCTCACATAATTCAATATCCTTCTCCTTGGTGAATACCGAAGAAAAGGAATTGTTCAATATCATATAATAACCATATAATCATATAACAATTACAGCACGGAAACAGGCCATCTCGGCCTACAAGTCCGTGCCGAACAATTATTCTCCCCCATCTCTTTTGGCTCTGCAGACAGCTGTCCACTCTGACTCTCCAATGGACCAATTTTCTCCCTCGTTATCCTTTTGCTATTAATATAGCTGTAGAAACCTTTTGGATTTACTTTCTACACTGCACTCAGACCATAACCCTCCATTCCTTTCACTGACTGATTTGTTTTTCAATTTCAAAGCCTCAACTTCCTGAAGCGAAGATCTGTTTATGGTGAGGACTGATTCCCTCCCCTCTCTCCCTCCCTCCCCACTCCTCTCACCTTTCCTCTCCTCTCCTCCCGTTTCCTCTCCTTCCCTCGTCTTCTCCCCTACTCCCTCCTCCCCTCCTCCCTTCTCCTCCCCCTCTCCTCCTCCCCTCCCCTTCCCCTTCTCCCCCTTCTCCCCTCTCCTGCTCCCTTCCCCTCCTCTCCTCCCCTCTCTGCCCTTCCCCTCCCCTCCCCTCTCCTCCTCCCCTCTCCTCCGCCCCTCCCCTCCTCTTCCTCCCCTCTCTGCCCTTCCCCTCCCCTTCCCCTCCTCTCTACTCCCCTATCCTCCGCTCTCCTCCCCTCTCTCCCTCTCTCTCTTTCTCTCTCTCCTAGATCAGATGGTAACTTCTCTCCATCCTGTCTCCAACAGGGAGGATCTAACTTTCAGTGGCATGGACAAGATCGAGCAAACCACCAGCCTCGATGAACTGAAGGAGTAAGTGAGGGGAGAGAGAGGGGGAGAGACAATGGGGAGGGAGAGTTGAGAGGGGCAGAGACGGCACAAGGTTATCCGAGGCAATGGATTAACCTTTTCTCCCCCCCTCTCTCCCCCTTTT
>NW_026576858.1:0-42500 GCF_028641065.1 Leucoraja erinaceus
CCATGCATCCTTCACCTGTTCAACCACTGCAGCCCATCAGTGACCATTGACCATCGATGCATGGTGCAGCAACAGTAACTTGTTAACCCTTCACACGCCCCCCCCTTGCCATTTTCCCTGGTTACAGTGGTCGTATCTGGGGATTATATTCTCCCACCCCAAGGGTACCAGCTTTGTAATTGGTGTCACACTCGGGTCTTGTGGGAAAATCTGATTGCACGGCAGGATCCAGAATCAGTGTTAATTTTGATAGCAAAAAAACCGCTCTTATTGACGGTTTTTAGAATCAGGAAGCATGATTTGTAACGTTACATGTGGGGGGGGCCACGCGTGTGCTCTGAGTCAGACCCCCATGGCGTCGGGTACAGGGACATTCGGGGCTCGGGAACAGGCCATTCAGCTCATCTTGCCTATGCTATCCCATTGGGGCTCTATCCATCCCAGGGTTGGTTAGTTTGGTGTCACATGTAACCGAGGTAGTGAACAGCTGTTGGTGATTCTAGAGCAGGTCTGGACACTTGTAACCAGCCGGTGACCGTTGCCTGCACTGCTCCCCGGCAGTGTTACTGGTGCTCCCTGGATGTGGAAGGTCCCTCTGGTTTATCTATCTCTGCAGTAACCTGTTCCGGAGGGGGTCCATGTGTGTGGGGGGGGGGGGGTCAGGGCTTGACGCGCTCCCGACACTACTTTCCCGCAACATTGTTGATGTTGGGGGGGAGGCAGCCGGTTGACCGCATGTAAAATGCCCCATCCCCCCCCCCCCCCCCCACCACAGTGCTCGCTGCCCCGACACCAAGAGACAGCCACTTATTGATGAGGGTGATTTATCGATGATCAGTTTGTCAACTTAATGTATTTTTTTAAAAATGAACAATGTTTTGTAAATGATTTGCAGTGACTGTTTGAGAGAAAAAAAATGTCCATTCTCACACAGACAACATTATACTAGCAGGAGCAGGCCATTCAGCCCTCATGCTGCTCTTCTGTTCAGCAAGGACATATAAGATCTAATAAAGTTTTATTGACTTTATAATCTTGTCTTGAGTTTTATTTGCCAGTGGGTTGTTACCTCAGACAATTTATTTTCCCTTCCAGTGGATGGAGTGATCTGTCCACTCTCCTGTTGGGCTGTGTAGGAACCATTCCTCCCCAAGGTGGGGTGCGTGTGTGTGTGTTACACAGACTCTGGTCTCAATACAACCCATTCATCCGACACTCGGCCTTTACTGGATGTTGCCCCAATTAAAGCCGCAACCTGCTTTTCATGTTACACAGTAGAACTGTTCAATACTGTAGTGGCCATTTAGTTTCACTCAGTATGTTATTGTATTGTATTCAAATTTATTGTCTTCCTGTCACATTCCAAATGCTCCTTAGAACTAATTCTGCCCTCAGTGACTTCAATCAAGTCTACTCCTCCATTCAATCATGGCTGATCTATCTTTCCCTCTTAACCCCATTCTCCCGCCTTCTCCCTATAACCCCCGACACCTGCACTAATCAAGAATCTATCTATCTCTGCCTTAGAAATATCCACTGACAAGCCTCCACAGCCGTCTGTGGCAAAGAATTCCAGATTCACCGCCCTCTGACTAAAGAAATTTCTCTTCATCTCCCTTAATTCTGATTAAATTATTCCTGATTTCTGGATGTCAGAACCGCAAATGTATTGGATTTTATTTTAGCCCAGGGGCGTGAAACAACTGCTCTCTGGGTGATGCGGGAAATTAGCAAGTGGCTCCGCTCTCATCTGATCTCAGATACGGTCCATATAGCAGTGAGGCTGACACGTACGTGGCCAGTTTACTACTGAGGGACTTGTTCTTGCATATGGCGTGCACAGCCTAAAGTTGTAAAACAACTTGTTCTATTTGATTGTGCATGCCGGGGTTGATTGCATTTGTCGAAACAGGGCGGACCACGTGAAGACTGCAATCTCCCAACCCCTACTGAGGGCAACATACACTGACTCTTGGATAAAGCAAGACTTGTGACTGCTATTATTTTCCAAGTATTGTACACAATAAAGATGGTAATCTAGAATCATAGTAGGGTCTTGAGGGCTGAGGAATGATTAATGGAGTTTAATGAGGTGAATCAAACCAGGGCAGGACATTTAGTGAATGTTAAGGATAAAGGGGAAATCCTTTAAAACCGAGATGAGAAGACATTTTTTCACGCAGAGAGTGGTGAATCTCTGAAACTCTCTGCCACAGAGGGTAGTTGAGGCCAGTTCATTGGCTATATTTAAGAGGGAGTTAGATGTGGCCCTTGTGGCTAAGGGGATCAGGGGGTATGGAGAGAAGGCAGGTACGGGATACTGAGTTGGATGATCAGCCATGATCATATTGAATGGCGGTGCAGGCTCGAAGGGCCGAATGGCCTACTCCCTGCACCTAATTTCTATGTTCTATGTTTAGAGATGGAGTTTGGAAACAGACCCTTTGGCCCACGCCGACCATCGATCACCCCTCATACTGGTTCTCTCATCCACTGCCCACGCACTAGGGGTCATTTGGCACAGGCCATTTAACCTACAAACCACGCGCCTTTGGGAAAACCCCCCCCGCAGTCACATGGAGAGAATACTAACTCCACAGACTGCAACTGAGGCCAGTCTTTGGTACTGTGGCAGCAGATCTACCAGCTGTGCCAATGTGCCACCCACAAAGTGGAAGGGTCATGGGGACTGTTATAGAGGACACAAGTAAACAGGTACACAGTGCCCTGACAGCGAGTCAGGTAGACAGGGAGTGTTGTAGAGACGAGGGATCTTGGAGAAACAGTACACAGTGCCCTGACAGTGAGTCAGGTAGACAGGGAGTGTTGTAGAGACGAGGGATCTTGGAGAAACAGTACACAGTGCCCTGACAGTGGAGTCACAGGTAGGTAGGGCGGGCACATCTTTCCACCGAGCCTCTGCCCCTCAGGGAGTTCTCCAATAACCCATCAGCCCGATCACAAGGGCCTTGAGCCAATGCAGACGGACGGCAGGGAACACTGGGCTGGGCTGGTCAGTCGGTGTCAGCGGGGAGAGAAACAGAGGCCAAAGTCCCACTGGAGAAGGGGTGAAGAAGGATCACCAGTGGACAGAGCAAACCAACGCTGGCAAAGTACCCGTCAGCGGCAGAAACAAAACCTGAAACATCACCAGTCCATTCCCCACAGATGCAGCCCGACCTGCTGTGTTTCTCCAAGACTGAGAATCTTGTAAAGCGTTAGCTGTTTCTCCGACACTCCTTCCACCGCCCACAGCCACTCCCCACGCCACCACTCAACCCCCCCGGTCCTACCCGTGCGCCTGGGATCTTATACCCCCCCGTCCCCCACCCACTCTGGACCCAGCCAGACACCACCCAGCGCATGGTGCCCAGATGACTCCAGTGGTCAGCCGTGTAGGTCAGTGCAATAACAGACAGCCAGCAACAGACAGAACTTTTATTGTGACGGTGAACTCAACAAACCAGAGGATGCAATTTAGAACTGGATGACTTGGCCCTGTAAAGCAAGAAGAGCGTTAGAAAACAGCACCGGCCCCTGCAACCACACCCTCCCCCGGCAACCGGTCCTGCCCCCTCCCCCTCCCCTGTAACCAGCCCCTACTCCTGGCCCCTCCCCCTCCAACCAGCCCCTACTCCTGGCCACCGCTCCTACCCCCGGGAATCTGTCCCAAGCTCCACCTGTGCGCCCACCTCCCCCACGGTCCCATCGCCAACACACGCCGACCACCCCACCCTCAGAGGGTTACAGAACTACTGTGACATCAGGGATATAAACACTGTACCCCAACTCTGGGCACCCCCACCCCACACTGTCCAACTGTGGGCACCCCCACCCCACACTGTACCCCCAACTGTGGGCATCACCACCCCACACTGTACCCCAACTGTGGGCATCACCACCCCACACTGTACCCCAACTGTGGGCACCACCACCACCCCACATTGTACCCCAACTGTGGGCATCACCACCCCACACTGTACCCCAACTGTGGGCACCACCACCCCACACTGTACCCCAACTGTGGGCACCACCACCCCACACTGTACCCCAACTGTGGGCATCACCACCCCACACTGTACCCCAACTGTGGGCACCACCACCCCACACTGTACCCCAACTGTGGGCACCACCACCCCACACTGTACCCCAACTGTGGGCATCACCACCCCACACTGTACCCCAACTCTGGGCACCACCACCCCACACTGTACCCCAACTGTGGGCACCCGCACCCCACATGTACAGGCTGACGGTGACCACTCACCTTTCTCTTCTTGTCTCCTCCCAGCTCAAAGTGCTTGCAACGTTTGATGGCCAGCATCCTTTTAGAGCGGCAGTTGGGCTCCACACACTCCAGCCTCAGCACGATCTTCTTGGTCGTCTTGGCCTGAAGCACAAACACCACAGCAGCAGGTAAGGAGCAGCTCAGCCTCACGTCACGAGGCAAACACACACCACACGGAGAAAAGAACTCCTGCACCTTATGGAGCCCACCACCGATGGAGCAGACAAGGAGCAGCTTCACCACCACCATGCAAACACACACCCTGCAGCACAGTATGAACACCTGCACCTTCTGTGCTGCAGTCAACACCTGAAGAAAAAGGGTCTTGACCTAAAACCTCACCTATCCCTGTTCTCCACAGATGCTGCCTGACCCACCGAGTTCCCTGTCTCAGGGGCCCTGAACCATGAGCCACGGTTTAAGAATAAGGAGTAAGCCATTTGGAACGGATAGAAATAGGTGCAGTAGGCCATTCGGCCCTTCGAGCCTGCACCGCCATTCAATATGATCATGGCTGATCATCCAACTCAGTATCCTGTACCCGCCTTCTCTCCATACCCCCTGATCCCTTTAGCCACAAGGGCCACATCTAACTCCCTCTTAAGCATAGCCAATGAACTGTGGCCTCAACTACCTTCTGCAGGAGAGAATGCCAGAGATTCACCACTCTCTGTGTAAAAAAAGTTTCCTCATCTCGGTTTTAAAGGATTTCCCCCTTATCCTTAAACTGTGACCCCTTGTTCTGGACTTCCCCAACATCGGGAACAATCTCCCTGCATCTAGCCTGTCCAACCCCTTAAGAATTTTGTAAGTTTCTGTAAGACCCCCCCACAATTTTCTAAATCCTAGCGAGTACAAGCCGAGTCTATCCAGTCTTTCTTCATATGAAAGTCCTGACATCCCACGAATCAATCTAGTGAACCTTCTCTGTACTCCCTCTATGGCAAGAATGTCTTTCCTCAGATTAGGAGACCAAAACTGTACGCAATACTCCAGGAGTGGTCTCGCCAAGACCCTGTACAACTGCAGTAGAACCTCCCTGCTCCTATACTCAAATCCTTATATAATCCTGCTCCTATACTCAAATACTCTGGATACTTTCAAGAGAGTTAGATAAGGCTCTTAAAGAGCTCAGGGCGTATGGGGAGAAGGTAAGAACGGGGTACTGATCAGCCATGATCACATTGAATGGCGGTGCTGGAACGGGGCCAAATGGCCTACTCCTGCACCCTGTTGTCTCTTTAAGCCCAGGATTGCAGCATCTGCAGCCTCTTGCTTTTTTATTCCCATCAACTCCCTCACATTGCACTTCACCCCCACACAATGGCCTGGTACTTTGACACATGTACCAAGCAGGATGCAGTGAGGTTCGTTTGTGTACAATAGGGACAGTTCACCGCGTATGAACCCACTGACCCACACAGCTTGGAGGGCAAACCACGGTCAATGTGGGAACGTGCAAATTCCACACCGGCACGGCAAGCACTGGACCTGGGTCACTGGCGTTGAGGTAGCAGTACTACCTGTTGTGCCTCACACACCCGTGTGTCTGGATCCAACAGGACGGACATATAAAGCAGCCCACTCCACCAGCCACTATGAAGCAGCAATCAGCCTGCCCTGGTGGGTCAGGGTCAGACATGCGGCAGCTCAGTGTCGGTGTGGGTGTAACAACTCGGGAGCTGCCACTCCCTCACAGGGAGGGGGGAGCTGGGACACACACACACACACACACAGACAGCCTGGGGGGGGGGGGAAGAGAACAGATAGCATGGAGAGGGCACACGCACGCGCCTCTTACCTTTTTACGGAAAATAGGTTTAGTCTGTCCACCATAACCACTCTGCTTCCTGTCGTAACGCCGCTTACCTGAGGGAGGAGATACAGTTAGCCATGGCAATTCCACCCGAGCACTAGCCCACATACAAGTCACATGCGGTACCATGGCAATCCTGCAGAGCCCACATCATGAAAGAATGGGTCAACTTGGCTTGTATTCACTGGAATTTAGAAGGATGAGGGGTAGAATCTTATAGAAACATATAAAATTATAAAAGGACTGGACAGACTAGATGCAGGAAAAAAATTCACGATGTTGGGGGAGTCCAGAACCAAGGGCCACAATTTAAAAATAAGGGGTAGGCCATTTAGGACTGAGATGAGGAAAAACATTTTCACCCAATCTGTGCAATTCTCTGCCACAGAAGGCAGTGGAGGCCAATTCACTGGATGTTTTCAAGAGTGTTGGATTTAGCTCTTATGGCTAACGGAATCCAGGAATATGGGGAGAAAGCAGAAATGGAGTCCTGATTTTAGATGATCAGCCATGATCATATTGAATGGCAGTGCTGGCTCGAAGCGCCGAATGGCCCCCTCCTGCACCTATTTTTCTACCATACATTAGGGTTAACCCTAACCCACAGATCAGTAAATAACCTTATTCAGCTATGCAAACTAATATTCCCCCAGGAGTTGTTAAAAATCAGGCACATTGAATAGAAGGGACGGGGAGTTTTATACAACTTTAGTGAGGCCACATTTGGGAGTATTGTGTACAGCTCTAGTCACCCCAACGGGACGATGTAGCCGCCTTGGAGTCAATGCAAAGGTTTAGCACAATGTTGCCTGGATTAGAGCGGTCAGCTGCAGGGAGAGGTTGGACAGACTGCGATAGTTTTTACAGCGTGTCTGAAGCTGAGGGGACACCAGATATGATGGGATGTAAACAGAGTCGACAGTCTTACTTATGGGCATGGGCATTATATGAGCATAGTTTAGGATGAGAGGAGGAAAGATTTGGCAGAGGGGATTTTTTTTGCCAGGGCAGACTTGATGGGCTGAAGGGCCTGTCCGGGTGCTGTTCTATTCCAACAGCTGACTGATGTAAATCCCAAGAAGACTGACATTTCAGCTGAGTGCAGGAAACACTCGGCAGTCTGTCACATTTGTGGGAAGAGGAACCGTTCATGGTTCTGTATCAGAAGTGGGAAGGAGACAAAAGCTTGTTAGAGTGCCGGAAAGGATGAGGGTGATGGTCTGAACAGGGGCCATGGGATGAGCTGTAAACGTGATCATGGAGTGAACAGGAGCAGTGGAAGAATGAGAAAGTAATCAAAGGGACATGCAAATGGAGACCAGTATGTATTCATGAATCCTCGAGTGCCATCTGCTAAAGGAAATCCCTGGCATGGCACAAAGGCCTCAATGCTGGCACACAGTTGGCACTCAGCCCACTGTAGTAACATTACACTCTGCGGTCCTGGACATTTGCTGCAAACCTACCCTGGGCGTATAACGAGTCCTTTCCTTTCTTGTACTGGGTCACTTTATGCGGCTGGTGCTTGCGGCATTTCTTGCAGTACGTCCTGCGGGTCTTCGGCACATTAACCTGCAGAGAGAGAGAGGATCACAGTGACTGTGGAACAACACCCCCCCCCACTCGGGACCACAGCCCAGTGTAGGGGCCGACACGTCACCTGGAGCTACACCCAGCACAGGCTCCGTTGTGTGGTTGCACAGTGGCAGCAAAGCACAATCTGAAGGGTCCCGACCCAAAACACACTGACCGTTCTCTCCAGACCATCCCTGACCTGCTGAGTTCCTCCAGCACTTTGTGTTTTGTTAAAGAACAGCACACTTTTATTGGAACTCAATCTCCACAGGGTTAGATCATACACATGCCGCTCAGCCCCTTCAGTCTGCTAAAATCATTAACAAAAATGTTGACAACATTGTTTGCCGGGCAGAGATTATGATGGATCTCAGTGGCAACCTTTTCCACTCAGAGGGTCCTCTTAGTCAGGACCGAGCTGCCAGAGGAAGCTGCAGAAGCAGTTCCAACTTGCAATAGGCATTTGAACAAATATATGGCAAACAATGGTTTAGTGGGATACAAGGCAAATGGGGACTTGCCCAGAATGCTAACTTGGACAGCATCGATAAGGTGGGCCGAAGGGCCTATCTCCACACTCCGACCCAACCACCATCATTCCTGAACCGACCTAGATTACCAAACCTATTAGGAGCAGATGAGGGCATTCGATCCAATTTGTGATCCCAGCTACAAAGACAGATGTGTACAGCAATTCATTCTCCCCCGCACAATTAAAGCATGGAATAATCTCCACCCTACCATAGTTACTCAACCAGACACAACTTCATTTAAGGTAACTCTTCTTCTCCAAAAACCATTTCTGGCGAAAGTCCACCCTCCGCCACCTCCAGTTTAAATTCCATTTGGAATATTTTGGAGGACCAAGAACCCAAGTTGCACCAGTTGCAGGGACCACACTCACTCACTCACTGGGGTAGAGGTGAATCCTTGTTACTCTGTACACTGTGTGTGTCGGTGGCAGCCGCTGCTGCAAGATGCTCCCTGCACACACACACACCCCACACCCCAGTCCCAGCCTCCCCTCCCCTCCCCCGGCACTGTCCCCACGCCAGGCCGCTGCTGCTACTGCCGCCACAGCGCTGGGCCGCAGGTTGCGCCCGGCCCCGCCAACTCGCTCTCCACCGGGCCATCGGCCAGTAGCGGGGCGGCCGGCAGCGGGACAGGCGGCTGCTGTGTTCCCCGGGCCGGGATGGCGGCGGATGGCGGCGGATGGGGCCCGCGTCGCTGAGCGACAACTCACCATCTTGTCCCGCACCCGGGAAGCGGGAAGTGAAGGGACGTGCTGACGTCAGCGCGCTGCTTATACGGAGCGGAATGCTGGGAAACAGGAGGTCTGACGACGGGGAGGGCGGGGCTGGAGGACTAGAGAGGGGGGGGCTGGAGGACCAGGGAGGGCGGGACTGGAGGACCAGGGAGGGCGGGGCTGGAGGACCAGGGAGGGCGGGGCTGGAGGACCCGGGAGGGCGGGGCTGGAGGACCCGGGAGGGCGGGGCTGGAGGACCAAGGGCGGGATTGGGAGGACTATGGAGAAACGGCGCGGGCTATTCGGCCCCTCTGAGGCCCCCTACCCCCCCATTCCCGGTCATTGATCTACTACCAGCCGAGCACCGTGTTATTTCCCCCATACAGAGGCATAGAGCCCAGGGAGAGGCCCTTCGGCCCAGCCAGCCCGTGCTGCCCACTGGGCCTACCCCTCCCGCACTTCCCCACGCCTCGTCATCCCAGTGCCCATCCAGATGCTGCATGGCAGCCCCCCATGGTACACAGCCCCCCCCCCCCACACCCCACAGACCAGCCCCCCCCCCCCACACCCCACAGACCAGCCCCCCCCCACACACCCCACAGACCATACCCCCCCCACACCCCACAGACCAGCCCCCCCCCCCCCCCCCCCCACCCCCCAGCCCCCCCCACCCCCCCACCCAAACAGACCAGCCCCCCCCACAGACCACCAGCCCCCACACCCCACAGACCAGCCCCCCCCACACACCCCACAGACCAGCCCCCCCCCCCCCACACCCACACAGACCAGCCCCCCCCCCCCCCCACACCACCCCCCACACAGACCCAGCCCCCCCACCCCACAGACCAGCCCCCCCCCCCCACACCCCACAGGCCAGCCCCCCCCACACCCCACAGACCAGCCCCCCCCCCCCCCCACAGCCCACAGACCAGCCCCCCCCCCACACCCCACAGACCAGCCCCACCCCACAGACCAGCCCCCCCCCCCCCCCACCCCACAGACCAGCCCCCCCCCCCCCCCCCACAGACCAGACCCCCCACAGACCAGCCCCCCCCCCCCCACACCCCACAGACCAGCCCCCCCCCCCCACCCCACAGACCAGCCCCACCCCACACCCCACAGCCCCCCCCCCCCCAGACCAGCCCCCCCCCCACACCAGCCACACCCACACACCAGACCCCCCCCCCCCCACACACACAGACCAGCCCCCCCCACACCCCACAGACCAGCCCCCCCCCCCCACACCCCACAGACCAGCCCAGCCCCCACCCCACAGACCAGCCCCCCCCCCCCACACACCAGCCCCCCCCCCCACCCCACAGACCAGCCCCCCAAACCACAGACCAGCCCCCCCCCACACCCCCCACAGACCAGCCCCCCCCACACCCCACAGACCAGCCCCCCCCCCCCCACAGACCAGCCCCCCCCCACACCCCCACAGACCAGCCCCCCCCACACCACCACAGACCAGCCCCCCCCACACCCCACACACACCCCCCCCACCCCCCACAGACCAGATCCCCCCCCCCACACCACACAGACCCCCCCCCCCACCCCCCACAGACCAGCCCCCCCCCACACCCACAGACCACCCCCCCCCCACCCCACACCAGCCCCCCCCCACAGAACAGACCCCCCCCCACACCCACAGACCAGCCCCACCCCACACCCCACACCCCCCCCCCCCCCCACAGACCAGCCCCACCCCACCCCACAGACCAGCCCCCCCCACACACAGACCACCCCCCCCACACCCCACAGACCAGCCCCCCCCCACACCCCCACCCCCCACCCCCAGACAGCCCCACCCCCCCCACCCCACACCCCCAGCCCCCCCCCCCACACACACCCCCACCCCCACATACCCCCCCCCCACCCCACATACCACCCCCCCCACACCCCCCACAGACCCCCCCCCACCCCCACAGACCCAGACCCCCCCCCCCCCCCCACACCCACAGCCCCCCCCCCCCCCCCCCCACAGACCAGCCCCCCCACAGACCAGCCCCCCCCCCCCCCCACAGACCAGACCCCCCCCCCACACCACCAGACCCACACCCCACAGACCCTCCCCCCCACCACCACCAGACCAGCCACCCCCCCACACCCCACAGACCATCCCCCCCCACACAAGCCCCCCCCCCCCCACCCCCCACCCACACCCACACACCCCACAGACCAGCCCCCCCCACAACCCCACCCCCACACCCCACATACCAGCCACACCCCACAGCCCAGACACACCCCACACCAGCCAGACCCCCCCCCCACACCCCACACCCCACAGACACACACCACCCCCCCCCCCCCCACCCCACAGACCTGCCCCCCCCCACACCCCACAGACCAGACACACACCACACAGACCAGCCCCCCACCCCCCACCCCCCCCCCCAGACCCACAGACCAGCCCCCCCAAACCCCCCCCCACAGACCAGTACCACCCCCCCCACAGACCAGCCCCCCCCACCCACAAACAATCCCCTACATCCCCCCCCCTCTACACCCCTCCCCCCTCCTCTACACACCACTCCCCCCTCCTCTACACAGTCAGTGTCCCAGACTCCAGCCCCCCTGGGTGGGGAAACATATCCCCACAGATTCATCTACACGTCATCCTCTCCACCCCTCCTCCCCCCCAGCCGTTACACACTGCCTCTACAACCCCCCCCTCCCCCACCCCCCCTACATCACCTCTGGCAGCATATCCCATACTGGCCCCTATGAGGAAGCATATCCCCTCACACCACCTCTACAGCAGCCCCCTCCCACCCTAAACCTCCGCCCTCCTGTTCATGCCACCTCTACCATGGGAAAAGATATCGACTGTCCACCCTCACCATGTTCTGCACCTCCCTCCAGCCCCCCTGCACCCCTGACCCCAGGGGAAACAAGCCCAGCCGGTCCAATCTCTCCCCACATCTAAAGCCCTCTAATCCCAGTAACATCCCAGTGAATCTTCCGCGCAATCTCTACATCGCTTTACAGCCAGTGGTGCTAAGTTTGCATGCACTGAAGATCCCAGAGTGGGGAGGTGGGGGGGGGGGGGGGTACAGAGAATGTCAGGGTCTGGCAGTCGCTTGCCCACGTCAGAGACCATCAACGCTACACAACCCACACACAGGTGGGTTACACTGAAGACGAACACAAAAAACTGGAGTAACTCAGTGGGACAGGCAGCATCTCTGGAGAGAAGGAATGGGTGATGTTTCGGGACGAGGCTCCTCTTCCGACTGAAACTTCAGTAGTTCTGGTGTTGGTTACCACTGGCATCTGCCCTGCTACTGCCGTACCGAATGGTCCCAGAATGTAACTGGACGCTTAAAGCCCTACTTCCAACGTTATGATGGAGCTGGCGATGGGCATGTTGGCCGGTGTGGGCATGTTGGTTGGTGTTGGCCGGTGTGGGCATGTTGGCCGGTGTGGGCATGTTGGCCGGTGTGGGCATGTTGGCCGGTGTGGGCATGTTGGCCGGTGTGGGCATGTTGGCCAGTGTGGGCATGTTGGCCGGTGTGGGCATGTTGGCCAGTGTGGGCATGTTGGCCGGTGTGGGCCGGTGTGGGCATGTTGGCCGGTGTGGGCATGTTGGCCGGTGTGGGCATGTTGGCCGGTGTGGGCATGTTGGCCGATGTGGGCATGTTGGCCAGTGTGGGCATGGTGGCCGATGTGGGCATGTTGGCCGGTGTGGGCATGTTGGCCGGTGTGGGCATGTTGGCCGGTTTGGGCATGTTGGCCGGTGTGGGCATGTTGGCCTGTGTGGGCCAGTGTCATGTTGGCCTGTGTGGGCATGTTGGCCGATGTGGGCATGTTGGCCAGTTTCCACACCACACTGTATCACTCTATGACTGTAAGATGGCGGGGCCAAGACATTACCCTGAAGAACCCCTGCAGAGGTGACCTGGGGCAGCGACAGATTCACCTCCAATAGTCACACCACCATCTTCCTCCTGAACACAAGGAACTGCAGATGCTGGTGTATAAAATAATACACAAACTCAGTGGGTCAGGCAGCATCTGTGGAGAACATGGATAGGTGACGTTTCACTGAGTGCTGGAGTAACTCAGCGGGTCAGGCAGCATCTGTGGAGAACATGGATAGGTGACGTTTCACAGAGTGCTGGAGTAACTCAGCGGGTCAGGCAGCATCTGTGGAGAACATGGATAGGTGACGTTTCACTGAGTGCTGGAGTAACTCAGCGGGTCAGGCAGCATCTCTGGAGAACACGGATAGGTGATGTTTCGAGTCGGGACCCTTCCTCAAACTGAAGGAGTGGAGGGAGCAAGGTGGAAGAGAGGTGGGGGTGGGACAAGGCCTGGTGAGTGATGGGTGGATACAGGTGAGAGGGGTTACCTTGCTTCATGGTCTAGGTGTAACAGCGGCGTGGGGCGGGTTCCCTTCATTGTATGGGTTGGTCCCACTCACAGTGAAACACCCGCTCCATGTCACATAGCCCCTCGCCCACTTGTCGCCCCTTGTCCTCTCGTCCCCTCTTCCCCCCCTAGCCCCCCCTCGTCTCCCCCTCGTCCCCTCTTCCCCTCCTAGCCCCCCCTCGTCTCGCCCTCGTCCCCCATCTTCCCCCCCCAGACCCCCCCTCGTCCCCCTCGTCCTTTCATTGTACGAGTTGGTCCCACTCACTTTGAACACAGCCGCTTGTACCATGCAGCACCAGAAATACCCGCAGCTCAACATGTCCACATCTTATTCTCAGATGTACCAAAACGGAACAATTAATTTCTGATGCAGCCGTATAACTGGTTTGTAAACACGGTACTCCAAAGGTAATATAATTTAAAAAATTTAAATTGTTTCAAACCCTCGGCAGCTTGAGGGAAGGGGAGCTCGAGTCTCCGATCAGCTTTATTTGGACAGCAAGGGGAAGTCAAAACCAAAACTGAAAATCAACAAACTCCAGGTGATGGAAAACTGAAGTAAAATCAGGAAACGTTCAGCAGCATCTGTGGAGAGAGAGAGAGACTCAGCAGATCAGGCAGCATCTGTGGAGAGAGTGTGAACATTCCGGAAGTGGCGGCGCTGTTGAATGGCTGCGGCTCGCCTGCAGTCCGTCTGTCTACTTTTTGTCCTGTTTTAGTCAAATTTTAGTTATGAAGTTGCGTTGTGTGAGGGGGGGGGGGGCTGAAACAATGGTTTTCTGTCTCTCCCTTCGGGGGAATGCGACTCTTTCTGTCGTATCCCCCCTTCTCTGCCTCCGTCTGCACTGAGGCTAATGGCGGAGCTGACGGCCTCCAACTGCGACCGACCTCGAGGCTCCAGAAGCAGAGCCAGCCAGGACTCACAACGCGAGGCTGACCGTCCTCAAACTGTGGCGGCGTTCCAGTGGCAGCGGCACGACTCGGGGCTGAGACGGTGCTCCAGTGAGGGCGGCACGGCTCGGGGCTGAGACAGCGCTCCGGTGGCTGAGGCGGCACGGCTCGGGGCTGAGACGGTGCTCCGGTGTGGGCGGCACGGCTCGGGGCTGAGACAGCGTTCCAGTGGCAGCGGCACGGCTCGGGGCTGAGACAGCGCTCCGGTGAGGGCGGCCTGGCGCAGGGCTGAGACAGCGTTCCAGTGGCAGCGGCACGACTCGGGGCTGAGACGGTGCTCCAGTGGGGGCGGCACGGCTCGGGGCTGAGACAGCGCTCCGGTGGCTGAGGCGGCACGACTCGGGGCTGAGACGGCGCTCCGGTGTGGGCGGCACGACTCGGGGCTGAGACGGTGCTCCGGTGGCAACGGCACGACTCGGGCCTGAGGCAGTGCACCGGTGACAGCGGCACGACTCGGGGCTGAGCTGACAGCGCTCCGGTGGCAGCGGCACGACTTGGGGCTGAGACGGTGCTCCGGTGGCAACGGCACGACTCGGGCCTGAGGCAGTGCACCGGTGGCTGAGGCGGCACGACTCGGGGCTGAGACGGCGCTCCAGTGAGAGCGGCCCGGCGCGGAGCTGAGACGGCGCTCCAGTGAGAGCGGCACGACTCGGGGCTGAGACTGTGCTCCGGTGAGGGCGGCCCGGCGGGGGCTGAGACGGTGCTCCGGTGAGGGCGGCACGACTCGGGGCTGAGACAGCGCTCCGGTGGCAGCGGCACGACTTGGGGCTGAGACGGTGCTCCAGTGAGGGCGGCACGACTCGGGGCTGAGACAGCACTCCGGTGGCAGCGGCACGACTCGGGGCTGGGACGGCGCGGGGCTGAGACGGTGCTCCGGTGGCTGAGGCGGCACGGCTCGGGGCTGAGCTGCATCCGTTGGACTGGAGGGCGGCAGCTTCGACCACCCCGGGCCGCGGAGCTCGGTTGAGCCGTGGGACTGACTTACCATCGCCCGGTGGGGTAACAACATATCGCCTCAGCGCAGAGGGAGAATGAGGAGGGAAGATACAGTAACTTTAAGACTATTGCCTCCATCACAGTGAGGAAGTGCCTGGTGAACTCACTGTGGTGGATGTTAATTTGTGTTTATTGTGTGTTTTGTTGTTTATTATTATATAAATGGCTGTAGGCAAAGACATTTCGTTCAGACCGAAAGATCTGAATGACAAATAAAGGATCTAATCTAATCTAATCTAGTGTGTGTGGGGGGGGGGGGTCAGTGTGTCAGGGGGGGTGACTGATGGACCGGGCAGTGTGTGTGGGGGGGGGGGTCAGTATCTGTGACGGACCGGGCAGTGTGTGTGGGGGGGGGGGGTCAGTCTGACGGACCGGGCAGTGTGTGTGGGGGGGGGGGGTCAGTGTGTGTGTGTTGGGGGGGTCAGTATGTGTGATGGGGGGGGCAGTATCTGTGATGGACCGGGCAGTGTGTGTGGGGGGGGGGTCAGTATCTGTGATGGACCGGGCAGTGTGTGTGGGGGGGGGTCAGTATCTGTGATGGACCGGGCAGTGTCCAGCTCACTCTGTTCTGGGCGTTTGAGTTGGTGAACCAGGCCATGATGTAACGGGTCAGTGAGCTCTCTACCGCACAGTGTAGACGTTACACACAGAGTGATCAGCTACGTGGTGAATCTCCTCAGCCGCGTGAGGAGGGGGAGGCGTTGATGGGGCTTCTGTGTGAATACATGATGGGCTGGGGCAGCAGATGCCCACAGCACAGAACAGGAGGGGCAGCACAGCAGCACAGGAGAGAGAAAACAGGGGATTATAGACCAGTTAGCCTGACGTCGGTGGTGGGAAAGATCCTGGAGTCAATTATAAAAGATGAAATAGCAGCACATGTGGATAGCAGTAACAGGATCAGTCCGAGTCAGCATGGATTTACGAAGGAGAAATCATACTTGACTAATCTTCTGGAATTTTCAGAAACTCCAAGCCGCAGAGTGTGTACCGATCCGTTCCGACGTCGGAGTTCCGATCATCCTGGCGGGAGGGCCTATACATCGGGCCGTCCGTAGCGTCGACAGCGGAGGTTTAAAGGCCCCGACCACGGGTGAACAAAGAGGAGGATGACTGAATTTTATTGCCTTCCCTCACAGTGGGAAACGTTGACTCCGCTGTGTGGGATGTTCATGTTAAACTCTATCAGGTATTGTGTTCTTTTTATTCATATGGCTGTATGGTACCTCAAATATCACTGTACCAATTGGTGCATCTTATAATAAATGTCAATTGAACTTGAACATACACTTGAGTTGAGTAAAAGAGCAAAGAGGTCCTTCTGCAGTTGTACAGGGCCCTAGTGAAAGAATGGAGCGACTGGGCTTGTAAACTCTGGAGTTTAGAAGGATGAGAGGATATCTCATTGAAACATATAAGATTATTAAGGGTTTGGACACGCTAGAGGCAGGAAACATGTTCCCGATTTTGGGGGAGTCCAGAACCAGGGGCCACAGTTTAAGAATAAGGAGTAAGCCAATAAGAACAGAGATGAGGAAAAACTTTTTCTCACAGAGAGTTGTGAATCTGTGGAATTCATTGCCTCAGAGGGCGGTGGAGGCCGGTTCTCTGGATACTTTCAAGAGAGAGTTGGATAGAGTCAAGGGATATGGGGAGAAGGCATTAACGGGGTGCTGAGTGTGGATGATCAGCCATGATCACATTGAATGGCGGTGCTGGCTGGAAGGGCCGAATGGCCTACTCCTGCACCTATTGTCGATTGTCGATACCCGCAGCACAGAACAGGAGGGGGCAGCAAGGAAACACTGGTCTAAAAAATATTACAAATCAATGAGGAACTTGTGTGGTACGAGGAGGAGCCTCGTCGCAGAGACTCAGAGTTAGTTACAGCGAGATCCATCGAGGGAGCAGCTGATCACAGCACCCGACCCTGGGACAACAGCAGGTAAGGGACACACGCCAGCAGCATTGTTGTCTGGGCTGGGGACTGGTAGACCACTGTGTACCCCGGCTCACTGTCTGGGCTCACTGTCTGGGCTCACTGTCTGGGCTGGGCACCGGTAGACCACTGTGTACCCCGGCTCACTGTCTGGGCTCACTGTCTGGGCTGGGCACCGGCAGACCACTGTCTACCCCGGCTCACTGTCTGGGCTCACTGTCTGGGCTGGGGACCGTAGACCACTGTGTACCCCACCCCGCTCACTGTCTGGGCTCACTGTCTGGTTAATCACTGTCTGGGCTGGGCAACCGGCAGACCACCTGTCTACCCCGGCTCACTGTCTGGGCTGGGGACTGGTAGACCACTGTGTACCCCGGCTCACTGTCTGGGCTCACTGTCTGGGCTGGGGACTCACTGTCTGGGCTCACTGTCTGGGCTCACTGTCTGGGCTGGGGACCGGTAGACCACTGTCTACCCCGGCTCACTGTCTGGGCTCACTGTCTGGGCTGGGGATGGCCAGACCACCACGTACCCCGCTCACCGTCTGGGCTGGCTGCACGAACTGTCCTCTCCATGTCAGTTTGGGGACCTGCTGAGTGTCAGTGTGTTTACTGTGTGATGTCCCCACCCCCCCGCTCTGTGCTGTGAGAGTGTCCGTGAGGGTGTGTGTCTGCCACCCTTGTCCTGCTGTGTGCTGGGACTGCTGTGTACAGGTTAATCTCTGTCTTGCCCCATCAGTTAACCTGTTGATGATCCTGTCCTTTACATGTTTAACCTCTGATTTAACACACCTGTCCTTTAACCTGTGGTTTAACCTGGTGGTTAACCTGTCCTATAACCAATGGTTTAACCACTGGTTTAATCAGTCGTTTAGACTCTGGTTTAAGCTCTGGTTTAACGTGTTGTTTAAGCAGTCATTAACCTTGTTCCCTGGGGGAAAGGGGGAGGGGGTTCATCTAACCTTCAGGTTAGGGGCAGCACGGTGGTGCAGCGGTAGAGTTACTGCCTCACAGCGCCACAGATCCAGGCTCCATCCCGACTGCATGTGCCGTATGTACAGAGTCTGTACCTTCTCCCTGTCACCTGCGTGGCTTTTCTCTGGGATCTTCAGTTTCCTCCCACACTCTAAAGACGTGCAGGTTTGTGGGTGAATTGTAAATTGTCACGAGTGTGTCTCGTGACACCAGGCAGCAGGTGTGGAGAGAGTCCTGACCCAAAACATCCCCTCCACAGATGCTGCCTGACCCGCTGTGTTCTTCCAGCACATTATGTGTTGCTCAGACTGAGTGAGGGACAGGACTGTTGATCCTCACCCCCTATAACACACAACCCCTCCCCATCCCTCCCTCCCCTATACTCCCCCTCCCCCCTCCCCCCTTCCCTCCCCCTATACACCTCTCCCCCCCCCTCCCCTCCCCACCACTTCCCTCCCCTCCCCTCCATCCCCTCCCCTCCCCTCCCTCCCCTATACACCCCACCCCTCCCTCCCCTCCCCCCCCTCCCTCCCCCCTCCCCTCCCCCTCCCCTCCCCTATACGAGCTCCAATGCTCTAGCTTATGGGCGGACGGTTCAGTCGTCTGATAACAGCGGTCAAGCTTCTGTATGTCAAAGGGAGAAGACGGAATGACTGGGGTGGGACAGATCCTTGATGATGTCAGCTGATTTCCCGAGGCAGTGTGGTGTCGATTGAGTCAATGGTGGGGAGTGTGGTGTGTGTGGGACGGGGCTACATCTACAATGGTGGGGAGTGTGGTCTGTGTGTGGGACTGGGCTACATCTACAATGGTGGGGAGTGTGGGGTGGGTGTGGGACTGGGCTACATCTACAATGGTGCGGAGTGTGGTGTGTGTGGGACTGGGCTACATCTATAATGGTGGGGAGTGTGGTGTGTGTGGGACGGGGCTACATCTACAATGGTGGGCAGTGTGGTCTGTGTGGGACTGGGCTACATCTACAATGGTGGGCAGTGTGGTCTGTGTGGGACTGGGCTACATCTACAGTATGGTGGGGAGTGGTGGGGAGTATGATGTGGTGTGATGGACTGGGCTACATCTACAATGGTGGGGAGTGTGGTCTGTGTGATGGACTGGGCTACATCTACAATGGTGGGGAGTGTGGTGTGTGGAACTGGGTCTGGGGGGAGGGGTGGTGTGGATGGGGGCTACATCTACAATGGTGGGATGTGTGTGTGCCCTCAGTCTCGGGGGGGGGGGGGGGGGGGGGGGGGGGGGGGGGGGGGGGGGGGGGGGGGGGGGGAGGGGGGGGGGGCCACCCTGGCCAGAGGCACAACGAGCCCTCCAGCCACCAGGTTTATTGCTACCGCAGCGGGTGTCTGATCCCGGAGCTTTTAGAGTCAGACCAGTACAGCCCTTCGGCCCATCTTGTCTATGCTGACCATGTTGGCATTTGCCTGCATTTGGACCGGATCTCTCGCCGTATACAGTATCTGCCCAATGTCTTGTAGCCGTGATTGTATCCGCTTCTACTGGCAGCTCGTTCCAGATACAGACCACCCTCTAAGTGGAAACGTTGCCCCTCAGGTCCCTCCCTACTCTCTGCTCTCCCACCTGAAGCCTGCGCCCTCTAGTTTTAGAATTGTCCGTGCAGGGTGTTTGGCGGTTAGGTATACTGGTGATGGGACAGTGATAGAACAGGCGTGCAAATGCAGTGGAACTAATCATATCCAATACCACAATCAATGAATCATCAGTGATAGAGGGGAACCACACTAATGCAGATCTGAAGTCTGTAGAAAAGACTTCAGTTTAGCAAACCAAACAGCAGGCAATAAAAGATCACAGTTTAGTTTAGAGATACAGCATGGAAACAGGCCCTTCGGCCCACTGGGTCCGCGCCGCCCAGCGCTCCCCGCACGCCAACACTATCCTACACACACCAGTGACAATGTACAGTTTTACTGACACCAATTAGCCTACAAACCGGCACATCTTTGGAGTGTGGGAGGAAACCGAACATCTCAAAGATAATCCATGCAGGCCCCAGGGAGAATGTGCAAACTCTGTACAAACAGCACCCGTAGTCAGGATTGAACCCGGGTCTCTGGCGCTGTGAGGCAGCATCTCTACCCGCTTCACCACCGTGCGGTTGTTGAGGTTAGTGTTGTGCAGTGGTCAAGATAGTTGCTGGGAAGTATGAGTTTAGTTTATTGTCACGTGTACCGAGGTAGTGGCCCACTGCAGCAGGTAGTGCTGTTGCCCCACAGCGGGTAATGCTGTTGCCCCACAGTGGGTAGTGCTGTTGCCCCACAGTGGGTAGTGTTGTTGCCCCACAGTGGGTAGTGCTGTTGCCCCACTGCAGTGGGTAGTGCTGTTGCCCCACCGTGGGTAGTGTTGTTGCCCCACAGCAGGTAGTGCTGTTGCCCCACAGTGGGTAGTGTTGTTGCCCCCACAGTGGGTAGTGTTGTTGCCCCACAGTGGGTAGTGTTGTTGCCCCACTGCAGTGGGTAGTGTTGTTGCCCCACAGTGGGTAGTGTTGTTGCCCCACAGTGGGTAGTGTTGTTGCCCCACAGTGGGTAGTGTTGTTGCCCCACAGTGGGTAGTGGGTAGTGCTGTTGCCCCACTGTGGGTAGTGCTGTTGCCCCACTGCAGTGGGTAGTGCTGTTGCCCCACTGTGGGTAGTGTTGTTGCCCCACTGTGGGTAGTGTTGTTGCCCCACTGTGGGTAGTGTTGTTGCCCCACTGTGGGTAGTGTTGTTGCCCCACAGTGGGTAGTGCTGTTGCCCCACTGGGTAGTGTTGTTGCCCCACAGTGGGTAGTGTTGTTGCCCCACAGTGGGTAGTGCTGTTGCCCCACTGCAGTGCCCCACAGTGGGTAGTGTTGTTGCCCCACAGCGGGTAGTGTGTTGTTGCCCCACAGTGGGTAGTGCTGTTGCCCCACAGTGGGTAGTGTTGTTGCCCCACAGTGGGTAGTGTTGTTGCCCCACAGTGGGTAGTGTTGTTGCCCCACAGTGGGTAGTGCTGTTGCCCCACACTGCAGTGTTGTTGCCCCACAGTAGTGTTGTTGCCCCACAGTGGGTAGTGTTGTTGCCCCACAGCGGGGAGTGGTGTTGCCCCACAGTGGGTGGTGGTGTTGCCCCACTGCAGTGGGTAGTGTTGTTGCCCCACTGCAGTGGGTAGTGCTGTTGCCCCACAGTGGGTAGTGTTGTTGCCCCACAGTGGGTAGTGTTGTTGCCCCACTGCAGTGGGTAGTGTTGTTGCCCCACAGTGGGTAGTGCTGTTGCCCCACTGTGGGTAGTGTTGTTGCCCCACAGTGGGTAGTGTTGTTGCCCCACAGTGGGTAGTGTTGTTGCCCCACTGCAGTGGGTAGTGTTGCCCCACTGTTAGTGTTGTTGCCCACAGTGGGTAGTGCTTTTGTTGCCCCCCCACTGCAGTAGTGCTAGTTGTTGTTGGGTAGTGTTGTTGCCCCACAGTGGGTAGTGTTGTTGCCCCACAGTGGGTAGTGTTGTTGCCCCACTGCAGGGTAGTGTTGTTGCCCCACAGTGGGTAGTGTTGTTGCCCCACTGTGGGTAGTGTTGTTGCCCCACTGTGGGTAGTGTTGTTGCCCCACTGTGGGTAGTGTTGTTGCCCCACTGTGGGTAGTGCTGTTGCCCCACTGTGGGTAGTGCACTGCAGCGTATTGCTGCTGTCCCTCAGTTTGAGGAGTTTATTGTCAAGTGTACCAAGGTTCAGTGGAAAGCACCAGTTGTATGTGATCGGGTTGGTCATGGTTTGGAGGTGACGGGGGGTGGATTGAACGCTGCAGAGCATCTAGGCGGGCGGGGCTCTCATGCCAAATCAGCTCAGCATCTGTGATGATCAGACAGCATTAACACGGGCAGTTTGGAACAGGAAATGGCCCCCTAAAAATACAGAACAAAGCAGGAAGAAACTGAATATGTTGCCGTGCGGGAGATTTTAACAAACTATATACAATATTCAAATCATGCTTCATGCAAATACTGTGCTAGCCCCTTCTTCACAGCCGTTCCTCTATTGCACTGGCTGATGTACAAACGTTCGCCATTATAACAGTGGGACTGTAAGTGTGGACATTACAAAAAGCAGTGGTCTAAGGAGTTCATTACCACCCTCCCTCCCACCTGCTTCACATTCCTCTCCTCCAGCTTCACATTCCTCTCCTCCAGCTTCACATTCACTTCACATTCCTCTCCTCCAGCTTCACATTCCCCTCCTCCAGCTTCACATTCCTCTCCTCCAGCTTCACATTCCCCTCCTCCTCTCTCCGTATCCAACATCCTTTTGTCTCCTTTCCACCTCCAGCCTTTGTCACTTACTCCACCCATCTGCCACTCGCCCCCTTCACCTGTATCCACCTATCACTCGCCAGGCTGTGTCCGACCCCCACCTCTCTTCCAGCTTCCCCCCCCCCCCCCCCCCCCATCACCTGGAACAAGGGTCCCGACCTGAAGCATGGTCCGCCCATTCTGAGCCACAGGCCACACTCCACAGGGCCTGACCCACAGGGCCTGACCCACAGGGCCTGACCCACAGGGCCTGACCCACAGGCCTGACCCACAGGGCCTGACCCACAGGGCCTGACCCACAGGGCCTGACCCACAGGGCCTGACCCACAGGCCTGACCCACAGGGCCTGACCCACAGGCCTGACCCACAGGCCTGACCCACAGGCCTGACCCACAGGGCCTGACCCACAGGGCCTGACCCAGGGCCTGACCCACAGGGCCTGACCCACAGGCAGGGCCTGACCCACAGGGCCTGACCCACAGGGCCTGACCCACAGGACCTGACCCACAGGGCCTGACCCACAGGCCTGACCCACAGGGCCTGTGCAGTCAGGCTCCACTGCAGCGGTGCATCTAATGTGGGTACCAGAGCCCCATGTGGGTGGTACCTGGGCCTAGTTCCCAAACTGCCCGTGCAGTTGGTGCAGAGGCCTCTGGGGAGACTGATCCAGAGCACTGGTGTGTGTGTCCGTGTAAGTTGCAGTGGAGAAGCGCTGGTGTGAAAGGGTTAACCGTGTTGCAGGGAATGTGTAGTTTCAGGATTTCCTGCGGTGAATGTTATCGTGAAACCAGAAGAGATGTGTTGTCCTGCCGCAGTGACTCGACATTTAGCTCCAGCGACCTTGCTCTTGAAATCTAAACCACCCCACAGAGGAAGCTGGTGTAGATAGTCAAGAGTCAAGAGTCAAGTCAGAGTTTTATTGTCATGTGTCCCAGATAGGGCAATGGAATTCTTACTTACTGCAGCACAAAAGAATATGTAAACATAATACATAACGGAAGAAGAAAAAAAGTTCAGTGTGTATGCACACATACTCAATAAATAACAAATATAGTACAATAATAACAATAGCCTTGTGCAGTTCAAAGCTTATTCATTGCTTTGTTTAATAGCCAGATGGCTGTGGGGAAGTGGCTGTTCCTGAACCTGGACGTTACAGCTCTCAGGCTTCTGTACCTTCTTCCCAATGGCAATGGTGAAATGAGTGTGTGGGCAGGATGGTGTGGGTCTTTGATGATGCTGCCAACCTTTTTGAGGCAGCGACTGCGATAGATCCCCTCGATGGTGGGGAGGTCAGAGCCGGTGATGGACTGGGCAGTGGTCACAACTGGGCAGTTTTTTCCGCTCCTGGACGTTCAAGTTGCCGAACCAGGCTATGATGCAACCGGTCAGCATGCTCTCTACCCTGCACCTGTAGAAGTTCAAGAGAATCCTCTTTGACATACCGACTCTCCATAATCTTCTCAGGAAGTAGAGGCGCTGATGTGCCTTCTTTATGATTGCATCGGTGTGCTGGCACCAGGAAAGATCATCAGAAATGTGCATGCCCAGAAATCACCCTTTCCACCATCATCCTGTTGATATAAACGGGATTGTGGGTCCTCATCCTTCCCATACCAAAATCCACAATCAGTTCCTTGGTTTTGCTGGTGTTGAGGAGCCAGTTTGTTGCGCTGGCACTGTTTGGTCAGTCGGTCGATCTCACTTCTATACTCTGACTCATCTCCTTCAGAGATTCATCCCACAACAGTGGTGTCGTCTGCAAACTTGATGATGAAGTTCACATCTGGGACAGCGGGTAGAGTTGCTGCCTCACGGGTCCCAACCTCACCTCAGCTGCTGTCTGTGTGGAGTTTGTACGTTCTCCCAATGACCACATGGGTTGCATGAATGTAGAACAGTACAGCACAGGAACAGGCCCTTCAGCCCACAGCATCTGTGTGGCCAAAGACAGACACAGAGTGCTGGAGTAACTCAATGGGTCAGGCAGCATCTGTGGAGAACATGGATAGGTGACGTTTCACAGAGTGCTGGAGTAACTCAGCGGGTCAGGCAGCATCTGTGGAGAACATGGATAGGTGACGTTTCACAGAGTGCTGGAGTAACTCAGCGGGTCAGGCAGCATCTGTGGAGAACATGGATAGGTGACGTTTCACAGAGTGCTGGAGTAACTCAGCGGGTCAGGCAGCATCTGTGGAGAACATGGATAGGTGACGTTTCACAGAGTGCTGGAGTAACTCAGTGGGTCAGGCAGCATCTGTGGAGAACATGGATAGGTGACGTTTCACAGAGTGCTGGAGTAACTCAATGGGTCAGGCAGCATCTGTGGAGAACATGGATAGGTGACGTTTCACAGAGTGCTGGAGTAACTCAGCGGGTCAGGCAGCATCTTATACATGGTAAATGGTAGGGAATTGAAGAATACAGTTGAACAGAGGGATCTGGGTATAACCGTGCATAGTTCCTTGAAGGTGGAATCTCATATAGATAGGGTGGTAAAGAAAGCTTTTGGTATGCTAGCCTTTATAAATCAGAGCATTGAGTATAGAAGCTGGGATGTAATGTTAAAATTGTACAAGGCATTGGTGAGACCAAATCTGGAGTATGGGGTACAATTTTGGTCGCCAAATTATAGGAAGGATGTCAACAAAATAGAGAGAGTACAGAGGAGATTTACTAGAATGTTGCCTGGGTTTCAACAACTAAGTTACAGAGATAGGTTGAATAAGTTAGGTCTTTATTCTCTGGAGCGCAGAAGGTTAAGGGGGGACCTGATAGAGGTCTTTAAAATGATGAGAGGGATAGACAGAGTTGATGTGGACAAGCTTTTCCCTTTGAGAATAGGGAAGATTCAAACAAGAGGACATGACTTCAGAATTAAGGGACAGAAGTTTAGGGGTAATATGAGGGGGAACTTCTTTACGCAGAGAGTGGTGGCGGTGTGGAATGAGCTCCCAGTGGAAGTGGTGGAGGCAGGTTCATTGGTATCATTTAAAAATAAATTGGATAGGCATATGGATGAGAAGGGAATGGAGGGTTATGGTACGAGTGCAGGCAGGTGGGACTAAGGGGAAAAAAATTTGTTCGGCACGGACTTGTAGGGCCGAGATGGCCTGTTTCCGTGCTGTAATTGTTATATGGTTGTTATATGGTTATCTGTGGAGAACATGGATAGGCGACGTTTCACAGAGTGCTGGAGTAACTCAGCGGGTCAGGCAGCATCTGTGGAGAACATGGATAGGTGACGTTTAAGTTCGGGACCTTCTTCAAAGAAGGTCTGAAAGTCTGAGGCAGGATCCCAACCTGAAAGTCACCTATTCCTTGTTCTCCACAGTTGCTGCCTGACCCACTAAGTCACTACATCACTTTGTGCCTATCCCAACACACTGAGGACTCTCTCGAACCTCTACAGGTGCACAGTAGAGAGCATGCTGACCGGTTGCATTGTGGCCTGGTTCGGTAACTTGAGCGTCCAGGAGTGGAAAAAACTGCAGAAAGTTGTGACCACTGCCCAGTCGATCATCGGCTCTGACCTCCCCACCATCGAAGGGATCTATCACAGTCGCTGCCTCAAAAAGGCTGCCAACATCATCAAAGACCTACACCATCCTGGCCACACACTCATCTCTCCGCTGCCATCAGGCAGAAGAAGGTACAGGAGCCTGAAATCTGCAACATCCAGGTTCAGGAACAGCTACTTCCCCACAGCCATCAGTCTATCAAACTCGCCACCAAACAAACTCTGAACTATAACAGCCTATTGCACTTTATCTGTTTATTTATGTGTATATATATATGGTCTTTGCTATATAGACACACTGATCTGTTCTGTATTTATGCCTACTATATTCTGTTGTGCTGCAGCAAGCAAGAATGTCATTGTCCTATCTCGGACACATGACAATAAACTCTCTTGACTTGACTAGACTTTGGTATAAACCAGCACTTGCAGTTCTTTGTTTCTCCATGATGCCAAGTCACCTCTGCCTGTACGTGATCCACATCCCTCCATTCCCTGCATATCCACGTGCCGATACAAAAGCCTCTTAAACACCACTATCGTATCTGCCTCCATCACCAGGCAGCGCGTTCCAGGCACCCTCTGTGTAAAAAACTTTGGCCCGCACATCTCCTGAACACTTTATCCCTGTCACCTGAAAGCTATGCCTTCTAGTATCCTGGGATCAAGGTTCTGACTGTTTACCCTATCTATGCCTCTAATATTTTACACATTTCTATCAGGTCTTCCCGCAACTGAAGTGCCATCAATGATCAGTTTTTGTAGAGAAAACCAGATGATAACTGCAAGCCACAGTACATAGTGTAACGTCCATGGTGGATGGTGCTGGGGGCGGGCTGCTGCTGGTGAGCAGTATTCACAATGTGAGCATGGCCAGGGTGGTGTGGGTCTGACCTGGTCACCATAATGGTACAAAGTTGGCCGTAGAGCAACCAGCGACACAGTCCGTGGAAGATCACAGTTGCTGAGGTCAGTGTCGTGCAGTGTTCAACAGCCTGATGGTTGTTGGGAAGTAGCTGGAGGTCACGGTTTTCAGGCTCCTGTACCTTCTTCCCCATGATGAGAGTGTGGGCCAGGGTGGTGTGGGTCTCTGATGATGCTGGCTGCCTTTTTGAGGCAGCGCCTCCTCTAGATTCCTTCGATGGTGGGGAGGTCAGTACTGTGATGGACTGGGCAGTGTGTGGGGGGGGTCAGTGTGGGGGAGGGGGTCAGTGTATGGGGGGGGTCAGTACCTGTGACGGACCGGGCAGTGTGGGGGGGTCAGTGTGTGTGGGGGGGGTCAGTATCTGTGACGGACCGGGCAGTGTGTGGGGGAGGGGGTCAGTGTGTGGGGGGGGGGGTATCAGTGTGGGCAGTGTGGGGGGGGGGGTCAGTATGGTGGGGGGGGTCAGTGACGGACCGGGGCAGTGTGTGTGTGGGGGGGGGGTCAGTGTGTGTGGGGGGGGGGACGGGACCAGGGTGTGGGGGGGGGGGGGTCAGTGTGTGTGGGGGGGGTCAGTACTCTGTGACGGACAGTGTGTGGGGGGGGTCAGTACTGTGACGGACCCCGGGCAGTGTGGGGGGGGGGGTCAGTGTGTGTGGGGGGGGTCAGTATCTGTGACGGACCGGGCAGTGTGTGGGGTGGGGGGGGGGTCAGTGTGTGGGGGGGGGTCAGTATCTGTGACGGACTGGGGGGGGGTCAGTGTGGGGGGGGTCAGTGTGGGGGGGGGGGTCAGTGTGTGTGTGTGGGGGGGGGGTCAGTGGTGGGTCAGTATCTGTGACGGACCGGACCGGGGCAGTGTGCGGGGGGGGGGGGTCAGTGTGTGTCAGTATCTGTGACGGACCGGGCAGTGTGCGGGGGGTCAGTATCTGTGACGGACCGGGCAGTGTGTGAGGGGGGGTCAGTGTGTGTGGGGGGTCAGTATCTAACGGACCGGGCAGTGTCCACCTCTCTGTGGTCTCCTTTGTTCCTACACACACAGTTCTTGTCTATGGTATAACTGTACACACATGTATGGAATGATTTGCCTGGATAACACGCAAAACATTGTTTTTCACCAGCTAAGTTATTTATATTTGGATAGGAAAGGTTGAGAGGGATATGGGTCCCAGCTTCAGATATGCGGGGAGATGGGACGTGTAGATGGGGCATGTTGGCCGGGCCTCGTCTCTGGAGCTAGAGCACTACAATGCTGTGAACTATATTCTGTACTCTGTATCTTCCCCTTTGCTCTGTACATTGCACGAGTCATAGAGTGACACAGTGTGTAAATAGGCCCTTCGGCCCAACTTGCCCACACCGACCAACATGCCCCATCTACACAAGTCCCACATACCCGTGTTTGGTCCATATCCCTCCAAACCTGTCCTATCCATGTACCTGTCTGAATGATTCTTAAACATTGTGATACTCCCAGCTTCAACTACCTCCTCTGGCAGCTTGTTTCATACATCCAACGCCCTCTGGGTGAAAACGTCACCCCTCAGTTCCTATTAAATCTTTCCCCCTCTCCTTAAACCTGTCTTCACCCTCTGTATTCCTGTCATGAGTTTGTACACCTCTATAATACCATGTCTCAGCCTTCTACACTCCAAGGAATAAAGTCTTAGCCTGCTCAACCTCTCTCTGTAGCTTTTCTGCACACTTTCCATTTTTTTACAGATTAGATACGTAGATACATAGATAAATAGACAATAGGTGCAGGTGTAGGCCATTCAGCCCTCCGTGCCTACATCGCCATTCAATGTGACCATGGCTGATCATCCCCAATCAGTACCCCGTTCCTGCCTTCTCCCCATATCCCTTGATTCCGTTAGCCCGAGGAGCTCCATCGAACTCTCTTTTGAAAGCATCCAGTGAATTGGCCTCCACTGCCCTCTGTGGCAGAGAATTCCACAGATTCTCAACTCTCTTGGTGAAAAAGTTTTTCCTCATCTCCGTTCTAAATGACCTACCCCTTAATCTTAAACTGTGGCCCCTGGTTCTGGACTCCCCCAACATGGGGAACATGTTTCCTGCATCTATGTATGGTATATTTGATCTATTTGGATAGTATGCAAAACAAAGCTGTTCACTGTACCTCAGTACATGTAACAATAGTAAATGCACTCTAAACACAGGCAAGTCATAAGTGATAGGAGTCAATTAGGCCATTCGGTCTATCGTATCTGATCTATCTCTCCCTCTTAACGGTACTGATGAAAGATTGGGCTGAAGGGCCTGTCTCCGTGCTGGGGCCAGCCTCTGTGCTGGGGCCCGTCTCTGTGCTGGGGCCCGTCTCCATGCTGGGGCCTGTCTCCGTGCTGGGGCCTGCCTCTGTGCTTGGGCCTGTCATCGTGCTGGGGCCTGTCTCCGTGTCGGGGCCTGTCTCCGTGTCAGGGCCTGTCTCCGTGCTGGGGTCTTGTCTCCGTGCCGGGGCCTGTCTCCGTGCTGGGGCCTGTCTCTGTGTTTAAAGCAGGTTGTTTAAGCCTGACTATTAGCTGCATGCCCCACTGTGGTGGCACGGTGAATGGTAGGGAAAGGGTGCTTCTGATCCCTGCACCCATTTGATTAGCCAGAAAAAGCAGCCTACCAGAGGACTAGGAGAAATTCAGAGTCCAGCAGAGGAGGACAAAGGGCTTAATTAGGAAAGGGAAATAGATTATGAAAGAAAACTGGCAGGGAACATAAAAATTGACTGCAAAAGTTTTTTATAGATATGTGAAGAGAAAGAGATTAGTTAAAACAAATGTGGGTCCCTTGCCGTCAGAAACAGGTGAATTTATCATGGGGAACAAGGACATGGCAGACCAATTGAATAACTGGTCAGTCTGAAGAAGGGTTTCAGCCCGAAACGTCATCAGTCTGAAGAAGGTTTTCGGCCTGAAACGTCGCCTATTTCCTTCGCTCCATAGATGCTGCTGCACCCGCTGAGTTTTTCCAGCATTTTTGTGTACAATTGAATAACTACTTTGGTTCTGTCTTCACTAAGGAAGACATAAATAATCTGCCGGAAATAGCAGGGAACCGGGGGTCAAATGAGATGGAGGAACTGAGTGAAATCCAGGTTAGCCGGGAAGTGTTGTTAGGTAAATTGAATGGTTTAAAGGCCGATAAATCCCCAGGGCCAGATAGGCTGCATCCCAGAGTACTTAAGGAAGTAGCCCCAGAAATTGTGGATGCATTAGTGGAGTAGTTCCTGAGGATTGGAGGGTAGCTAATGTAACCCCACTTTTTAAAAAGGGAGGGAGAGAGTAAACGGGGAATTATAGACCAGTTAGTCAGATTCAGATTCAGATTCAATTTTAATTGTCATTGTCAGTGTACAGTACAGAGACAACGAAATGCATTTAGCATCTCCCTGGAAAAGCGACACTTAGTCTAACGTCGGTAGTGGGACAAATGCTAGAGCCAGTTATTAAAGATGGGATAGCAGTACATTTGGAAAGTGGTGAAATCATTGGACAAAGTCAGCATGGATTTATGAAAGGTAAATCATGTGTCTGGTCCCAGGATAGGCTAACACCCGTATCCTGGGACCAGACACAACCGCATGTCTGACGAATCTTATAGAATTTTTCGAGGATGTAACTAGTAGAGTGGATAAGGGAGAACCAGTGGATGTGTTATATCTTGACTTTCAGAATGCTTTCGACAAGGTCCCACATAAGAGATTAGTATACAAACTTAAAGCACATGGTATTGGGGGTTCAGTATTGATGTGGATATAGAACTGACTTGCAGACAGGAAGCAAAGAGTAGGAGTAAACGGGTCCTTTTCACAATGGCAGGCAGTGACTAGTGGGGTACCGCAAGGCTCAGTGCTGGGACCCCAGCTATTTACAATATATGTTGATGATTTGGACGAGGAAATTGAATGCAACATCTCCAAATTTGCGGATGACACGAAGCTGGGGGGCAGTGTTAGCTGTGAGGAGGATGCTAGGAGGCCGCAAGGTGACTTGGATAGCTTGGGTAATTGGGCAAATGCATGGCAGATGCAGTATAATGGGGATGAATGTGAGGTTATCCACTTTGGTGGCAAGAACAGGAAAGTAGACTATTATCTGAATGGTGGCCAATAAGGAAAAGGGGAGATGCAACGAGACCTGGGTGTCATGGTACACTAGTCATGCAGGTGCAGCAGGCAGTGAAGAAAGCGAATGGTATGTTAGCATTCATAGCAAAAGGATTTGCGTATAGGAGCAGGGAGGTTCTACTGCAGTTGTACAGGGTCTTGGTGAGACCACAACTGGAGTATTGCGTACAGTTTTGGTCTCCTAATCTGAGGAAAGACATTCTTGCCATAGAAGGAGTAGTTAAAGCCAGTTAATTGGCTATATTTAAGAGGGAGTTAGATGTGTCCCTTGTGGCTAAAGGGATCAGGGGGTAAGGAGAGAAGGCAGGTACAGGATACTGAGTTGGATGATCAGCCATGATCATATTGAATGGCGGTGCAGGCTCGAAGGGTTGAATGGCCTACTCCTGCACCTATTTTCTATGTTTTTATGAAAGAGGAAGTGAGTGCGCTGTGTGAGTGGCAGCTTCCCTGCTCCGTGATGTTTCACTTCCCCAGCAATGAGAGCCGAGAGTACCGAACGACGCCAGGATCACCAGGCCCCGCCACACACTGGTGCCGACACTGGGCGCTGCAACCCTGGGGAGAGCCGGAACTGGCCACACCCATGTCCCTGGGACCAGACACAACCGTGTCCTGGGACCAGACACAACCGTGTCCTGGGACCAGACACACCCGTGTCCTGGGACCAGACACACCCGTGTCCTGGGACCAGACACACCCGTGTCCTGGGACCAGACACACCCGTATCCTGGGACCAGACACACCTGTATCCTGGGACCAGACACAACCGTGTCCTGGGACCAGACACAACTGTATCCTGGGACCAGACACAACCGTATCCTGGGACCAGACACACCTGTATCCTGGGACCAGACACAACCGTATCCTGGGACCAGACACACCTGTATCCTGGGACCAGACACACCTGTATCCTGGGACCAGACACAGCTGTATCCTGGGACCAGACACACCTGTATCCTGGGACCAGACACACCTGTATCCTGGGACCAGACACACCTGTATCCTGGGACCAGACACAACCGTATCCTGGGACCAGACACACCTGTATCCTGGGACCAGACACACCTGTATCCTGGGACCAGACACAACTGTATCCTGGGACCAGACACACCCATGTCCCTGGGACCAGACACAACTGTATCCTGGGACCAGACACACCTGTATCCTGGGACCAGACACAACCGTATCCTGGCAGTGACAGAGGCTGAGGGTGACCTGACCGAGGTGTACTGAATCATCAGGGGCAGGGGCTGGGGAAATAGTCTGATGAAATAGTCCCACATAGGAGACTAGTGGGCAAAATTAGGCACATGGTATTGGGGGTAGAGTGCTGACACGGATAGAAAATTGGTTGGCAGACGGGAAACAAAGAGTAGGGATTAACGGGTCCCTTTCAGAATGGCAGGCAGTGACTAGTGGGGTACCGCCAGGGCCGGCCTTAGAGGGTGCAGGGCCCAATTGGGAACAATTTTGTTGGGCCCCAGGTTCCCAGCCAAGGTGTGTCAGCCCAGTTATTTAGTATATATTATGAAATTGTACACTAGGTGCTATGGATTCTACACTGTGTGAATCTCTCCTGCTCCCTCCCGTTTGACTGTCAGTAGCTCCGCTGGCTGCCAACCTTTACCGTAGCTGCTAATTACCATTAAACTGAATTATGTGATTGGACACAATGCCCTTGGAGACAGCGATTGATTGGCCGCCAAATAGGAAAACAAGAATCGCTGCTCGGTGCGAACTCAGTAGACTATCTGGTTGTATCTCCAAACTAAACAGTATAACATGCAGGTACATTCATTTAAAATTACATTCAGTGATTATTTCACATGATTTCTCACTGTGTAAAGCAAAGATCCTACAGCAGAGATCCTATAGCAGAGATCCTATAGCAGAGATCCTACAGCAGAGATCCTATAGCAGAGATCCTATAGCAGAGATCCTATAGCAGAGATCCTATAGCAGAGATCCTATAGCAGAGATCCTATAGCAGAGATCCTATAGCAGAGATCCTACAGCAGAGATCCTACAGCAGAGATCCTATAGCAGAGATCCTACAGCAGAGATCCTATAGCAGAGCTATAGCAGAGATCTATAGCAGAGATCCTTTAGCAGAGAAATAGCTCAATATCTGAACATAGCAGAGATGTTTAGCAGGACCTAGATGAGGATTCTATACCTTTTTATAGCACATAGCAGAGTGGTGAAGCTCTGGAATTCTGGTGTAAAGCTATCTGAACCACAGAGGACCGAGGTAGTTTTCAGGAGAGTGTTCATTGGCTATCTGCCACAGAAGAGGGAGGCCAGTTATTGATGTGGAGGGATTTAGATGTGGCTAAAGGGAAAGGGATCAGGGGGTATGGAGAGAAGGCAGGCAGGACAGGATACTAAGATGGATGATCAGCCATGATCATATTGAATGGCGGTGCAGGCTCGAAGGGCCGAATGGCCTACTCCTTGGGAGCAATTGGTCAAATCGGCTTAAGGCCGGCCCTGGGTACCGCAAGGCTCGGTGCTGGGACCACAGCTATTTACAATATACATCAATGATTTAGATGAAGGGATTCAAAGTAACATTAGCAAATTTGCAGATGACACAAAGCTGGGTGGTAGTATGAACTGTGAGGGGGATGCTATGAGAATGCAGGGTGACTTAAACAGGTTGGGGGGAGTGGGCAGATGAAATTTAATGTGGAAAAATGTGAGGTTATCCACTTTGGTATCAAAAACAGGAAGGCAGATTACTATCTAAATGGCGTAAAGTTGGGAAAAGGGGAAGTACAACGTGATCTGGGGGTCATTGTTCATCTGTGTATGCGTTTAGAAGGATGAGAGGGTATCTCATTGAAACATATAAGATTGTTAAGGGTTTGGACACGTTAGAGGCAGGAAACATATTCCCAATGTTGGGAGAGTCCAGAACCAGGGGCCTTTAAGGAGTTAGAACAGAGACACTTTTTCTCACAGAGAGTGGTGAGTCTGGAATTCTCTGCCTCAGAGGGCGCTGGAGGCCGGTTCTCTGGATGCTTTCAGGAGAGCTAGATAGGGCTCTTAAAAAATAGCAGAGTCGGAAAATAATCGGAAAAAAGCTTGTACTTAAATTTTGGAAAAATGCTCCAATACCAACAACAAAAATGTGGATTTCAAACATGTTCGAAACATTACACTTGGAAGAGATGAGACTCCTCCTAGCAGGTAAAGCAGATCACTTCCAAAAGACGTGGTCTGCATTTATGGAACTATTACAAGCTAAGGTGCAATAATAAGTTAAAATATAAAGGCTACCAGGACCTGGTAATGGGGGGTATAAAATAAAATACATTTTTAATAAAAACATGGTTGGTAGATCCTTCTTTGCGGAGTTTTGTGTAATAGAGCGACTGATTTTCCTTTTTTCCTTTTTTTCCCTTTCTTTCTAGGGTCTTAATTATTTTCTTTGCTTCCTTCTCTAATTCCTTCCCTAAGGGGTTCTTTTCTCCCAACACTTTCCTGCACCTTCACGATTCTTGCTTACTTTTCTTACTTCTTTTATTTCTTTCTCTTTTAAAGCTCAAAAAATGAAGTGGTACAACATAATGTAATAAGATATATGTGATGTATTAATGTGATTTACTGTACTGCTAATAAAAATAAAATTTAAAATAAAAAAAAAAAAAATAAAAAAAATAGCAGAGTCAGGGGATATGGGGAGAAGGCAGGAACGGGGTACTGATTGGGGATGATCAGCCATGATCACATTGAATGGTGGTGCTGGCTCGAAGGGCCGAATGGCCTACTCCTGCACCTATTGTCTATTGTCTATTGAAAATAGGGAAAATAGATTATGAAAGAAAACTGGCAAGGAACATAAAAACTGACTGCAAAAGCTTTTATAGATATGTGAAGAGAAAAAGATTAGTTAAAACAAATGTAGGTCCCTTGCAGTCAGAAACGGGTGAATTGATCATGGGGAACAAGGACATGGCAGACCAATTGAATAACTACTTTGGTTCTGTCTTCACTAAGGAAGACATAAATAATCTGTCGGAAATAGCAGGGGACCGGGGGTCAAATGAGATGGGGGAACTGAGTGAAATCCAGGTTAGCCGGGAAGTGGTGTTGGGTAAATTGAATGGATTAAAGGCCGATAAATCCCCAGGGCCAGATAGGCTGCATCCCAGAGTACTTAAGGAAGTAGCCCCAGAAATAGTGGATGCATTAGTGATAATTTTTCAAAAACTCTTTAGATTCTGTAGTAGTTCCTGAGGATTGGAGGGTAGCTAATGTAACCCCACTTTTTAAAAAGGGAGGGAGTGAGAAAACGGGGAATTACAGACCAGTTAGTCTAACGTCAGTAGTGGGGAAACTGCTAGAATCAGTTATTAAAGATGGGATAGCAGCACATTTGGAAAGTGGTGAAATCATTGGACAAAGTCAGCATGGATTTATGAAAGGTAAATCATGTCTGACGAATCTTATAGAATTTTTCGAGGATGTAACTAGTCGAGTGGATAAGGGAGAACCAGTGGATGTGTTATATCTGGACTTTCAGAAGGCTTTCGACAAGGTCCCACATAAGAGATTAGTATACAAACTTAAAGCACACGGTATTGGGGGTTCAGTATTGACGTGGATAGAGAACTGGTTGGCAGACAGGAAGCAAAGAGTAGGAGTGAACGGGTCCTTTTCACAATGGCAGGCAGTGACTAGTGGGGTGCCGCAAGGCTCAGTGCTGGGACCCCAGCTATTTACGATATATATTAATGATTTGGACGAGGGAATTGAATGCAACATCTCCACATTTGCGGATGACACGAAGCTGGGGGGTAGTGTTAGCTGTGAGGAGGATGCTAGGAGGCTGCAAGGTGACTTGGATAGGCTGGGTGAGTGGGCAAATGCATGGCAGATGCAGTATAATGTGGATAAATGTGAGGTTATCCACTTTGGTGGCAAAAACAGGAAAGTAGATTATTATCTGAATGGTGGCCGATTAGGAAAGGGGGAGATGCAACGAGACCTGGGTGTCATGGTACACTAGTCATTAAAAGTAGGCATGCAGGTGCAGCAGGCAGTGAAGAAGGTGAATGGTATGTTAGCATTCATAGCAAAAGGATTTGAGTATAGGAGCAGGGAGGTTCTACTGCAGTTGTACAGGGTCTTGGTGAGACCACACCTGGAGTATTGCGTACAGTTTTGGTCTCCTAATCTGAGGAAAGACATTCTTGCCATAGACGGAGTACAGAGAAGGTTCACCAGACTGATTCCTGGGATGTCAGGACTTTCATATGAAGAAAGACTGGATAGACTCGGTTTGTACTCGCTAGAATTTAGAAGATTGAGGGGGGATCTTATAGAAACTTACAAAATTCTTAAGGGGTTGGACAGGCTAGATGCAAAAAGATTGTTCCCGATGTTGGGGAAGTCCAGAACAAGGGGTCACAGTTTAAGGACAAGGGGGAAATCTTTTAGGACCGAGATGAGGAAAACCTTTTTCACACAGAGAGTGGTGAATCTCTGGAATTCTCTGCCGCAGAAGGTAGTTGAGGCCAGTTCATTGGCTATATTTAAGAGGGAGTTAGATGTGGCCCTTGTGGTTAAAGGGATCAGGGGGTATGGAGAGAAGGCAAGAACAGGATACTGAGTTGGATGATCAGCCATGATCATATTGAATGGCGGTGCAGGCTCGAAGGGCCGAATGGCCTACTCCTGCACCTATTTTCTATGTTTTTATATTTCTATGAAAGTTAGCATACAGGTATAGCAGGCAGTGAAGAAAGCGAATGGCATGTTGGCCTTTATAACAAGAGGAGTCGAGTATTGGAGCAAAGAGGTCCCTCTGCAATTGTACAGAGCCCTAGTGAGACCACACCTGGGGTATTGTGTACAGTTTTGGTCCCCTAATTTGAGGAAGGACATTCTTGCTATTGAGGGAGTGCAGTGTAGGTTTACAAGGTTAATTCCCGGGATGGTGGGACTGTCATATGTTGAGAGAATGGAGCAGCTGGGCTTGTACACACTAGTGTTTAGAAGGATGAGAGGGTATCTTATTGAAACATATAAGATTGTTAAGGGTTTGGACACGCTAGAGGCAGGAAACATGTTCCCGTTGGGGGAGTCCAGAACCAGGGGCCACAGTTTAAAAATAAGGGGTAAGCCATTTAGAACAGAGACGAGGAAACTTTTTCTCACAGAGAGTTGTGAGTCAGTGGAATTCTCTGCCTCAGAGGGCGGTGGAGGACGGTTCTCTGGATACTTTCAAGAGAGAGTTAGATAGGGCTCTTAAAAATAAGTCAGGGGATATGGGGAGAAGGCTGGAACGGGGTACTGATTGGGGATGATCAGCCATGATCATATTGAATGGCGGTGCTGGCTCGAAGGGCCAAATGGCCTCTACTCCTGCACCTGTTGTCTATTGTCTATTATTGAAAGGAGGAACATCATCTCATATTTCACCAGGGCAGCTCACAATGAATCTTGGTTTCTCTAATTTCAATTAACCCTTGCATCACTCCTCATCCCTCTGTCCCTCTTCTACTGCGTTGCTCCAGCACTTTGTGTCAATCATTCACATAGTTCACATCTGTTTACCCACCGTAGGGGTATCTAAATCAAGTGGGCATGTTTAAGATGCGAGAGAGAGAGAGAGAGTGAGGGGGAGAGGGAGTGCGTTTGCGTGCGTGATGGTCTGGGCTGCGTCCATAATAAGCGAGTTTGGTATTCCGAAAAAAACAAGGAAAATATGGATTTGTCAGCAGTCACTCTGGGAGCGATAAACACTCTGGGCAGCCGTGCCGCCGGACGCACACAGCCCTGCGCCAGGATCAAACCCAGGTCCCCATTGCTGCAAGTGCTGCCGAACCCCCACTGGACCGTCCCCGTCCCCGTCCCGTCCCGTCCCCTCCCCTCCCGTGTGCTCCACCTCCGTCCGGAGGGCGGTCGGAGACGTGGCGATTCAGACGGGAGCGGAACCCCAGGCCCACAGCCAGTGCTGCAACCTTCCCTCCATTGACGAACTGTACACTGCAAGGGCCAGGAAGCGAGCGGGCAAGATCATCTCTGACCCCTCTCACCCTGGCCACAAACTCTTTGAATCACTTCCCTCTGGAAGGCAACTCCGGATTGTCAAAGCTGCCACAGCCAGACATAAAAACAGTTTTTATCCACGAGTAGTAGCTCTACTCAATAACCAAAAATCTGTAGCCTCCTTTTGCTCTGGTATTTTATTTAATTTACATGTTTAATCCATAATGTTTTATTATTAATGTTTAATGTCTCATTCTTAACTGTCACCGTCTGTCATGTTGTCACTTGTGGGCGGAGCACCAAGGCAAATTCCTTGTATGTGAATACCTGGCCAATAAACTTATTCATTCAGATGCTGCCCGCTGCCTGTGGGCAGAATGGGTGCTGGGGGAGGAAGGGAGGGGAGGGGGAGAGGGAGAGAGGAGAGAGGGAGGGAGGGAGGGAGGGAGGAGGAGAGGAGAGAGGGGGAGGGAGAGAGAGGAGGAGAGGGAGAGAGGGAAAGGGAGGGAGAGAGGAGGAGAGGGAGAGAGAGAGAGAGAGGAGAGAGAGAGAGAGAGGAGGGAGAGAGAGGGAGGGAGGGAGGGAGGGAGGGAGGAGGGAGAGATGCCTGAGGTCTGGGGGTGGGAGAGGGAGGGAGGGAGAGGGAGAGAGGAGGAGAGGGAGGGAGGGAGGGAGAGGGAGGGAGAGAGGGAGAGAGGGAGGGATAAAGAGGGAGAGGAGGGAGAGAGGGATGGAGGGAGAGATGGAGGGAGAGGAGAGGGATGGAGGGATGGAGAGAGGGAGAGAGTGAGGGAGGGGGGGAGAGAGTGAGGGAGGGAGGGAGGGAGAGGGAGAGAGGGAGGAAGGGAGGGAGGGAGAGAGGGATGGAGGGAGGGAGGGAGAGAGGAGGGAGGGAGGGCCACACTGGTGAATCAGGAATCAAGGCAGCTGCTGCAAAGCTGAGATAAAGACCAGGCTCGGCAGGAAACACTCTGCGGGTCAGGCAGCATCCGTGAGCAGAAAACATGAATGTTTCAGTTACAGTCATACATCTGTACAGCACAGACAGGCCCTTCGCTCCTACTCATCCATACTGGGCTAGCCCCATTTGCCTGCATTTGGCCCAAATCCTTCTAAACCCTTGCCAGCCACTTATCTGTCCAATGTGTGAGGTGTAACTGTATCCACCTCCATAGATAGCTGCTTCTGCAGCATTCTCTAGATATGGACTAACGTCTCTCTCTCCCTCTCCCTCTCCCGCTCTCTCTCTTATCTCCCCTCTCTATCTCCCTCTCTCAATCCTCCCTTCCCCTCTCTATCTCCCTCTTCCCCTCTCTCTCTCTCTATCTCTCTCTCTATATATCTCTCTATATATCTCTCTATCTCTCTCTCTCAATCCTCCCTTCCCCCTCTCTATCTCCCTCTTCCTCTCTCTGTGTCTCCCTCTTCCTCTATGTCTCTGTCTCCTTCTCTCTGTCTCTCTTCCTCTTTTGCCCTCTCTCTCTTCCTCCCCCTCTCCCTCTCCCTCTTCCTCTCTCTATCTCCCTCTCTCCCTCTCTCACACACACAGTGTCTATTCCCCCCCTCTCACACACACATGGCAACCAGCTGCAGATAAGTCTCAGATGAGTGATTTTAATATTTTGTTGCTCTGTTTCGATGTAAATGATGTAAATCAGCGGTATGTAAAGTCTGCACAAACAAACAAGGGGGATTTGAATATTTTCTGTTGTGTATTTGTACTGGGAATATGTAGCAGCGAGATAGCAAATGACTGCTGTAATTGGCTAGAGAGAGGCCTGAGTCTAGAGGCAGAGACACAGACACACAGACAGACACATACACAGACACACAGACACAGAGACAGAGACAGACACACGGTCACAGACACAGACACAGTCACAGACACACACACACAGAGACACACAGACACAGAGACAGAGACACAGAGACAGACACAAACACACAGACACACAGTCACACAGTCACAGAGACACAAACACAGAGACACAGACACACAGACACAGAGACACAGACACAGTCACAGACACACAGAGACACAAACACAGAGACAGAGACACAGACACAGACACAGAGTCACAGACACACACAGCCACAGAGACAGAGACATAGACACAGTCACAGACACACAGACACAAACACAGAGACAGACACACAGACACAGAGACACAGACACAGAGACACAGACACACAGACACACAGACACAGAGACACAGAGACAGAGACACAGACACAGAGTCACAGACACACAGACACATACACAGAGTCACAGAGAGACACATACACAGAGACACAGAGACACAGAGACACAGACACAGAGACACAGACACAGAGTCACAGACACACAGACACATACACAGAGTCACAGAGACACACAGACACACAGACACATACACAGAGACACAGACACAGAGACACAGACACACAGAGACACAGACACACAGACACAGAGACCGGTGTCAGCTCAATGGGGCCTGGGGTTAATCCTGACCCTCCCGTTTACCCCCAGGATAACTCTGGCCCTCACTCCCCCCCCCCCCCCCCCCCCCCCCCCACCCGGCATTGAGGAAGAGCACACTGGTCCCAAGGCGTGTGTCAGCTCTGGGGCGATGGTGAGTGGGGGTCGCTTCCCGGGAGCACAGGGACAGGCACATTGTATCACTGCGGTGGTCTGTACAGCCACAGGTGGGCTACAGGCACAATACAGGCAGAGTACAGGCGGAGTACAGGTGGAGTACAGGTGGGGTACAGGTGGGGTACAGGTGGAGTACAGGTGGAGTACAGGTGGGGTACAGGTGGAGTACAGGTGGAGTACAGGTGGGGTACAGGTGGAGTACAGGTGGGGTACAGGTGGAGTACAGGTGGGGTACCGGCAGACTACAGGCAGTAACCTCCCCTCTCTCCCCCAGCTGCCCCGATGGAGGAAGTGTTTATCAAGCGGTCGCAGCAGAAGAAGAAAACGTCACCGCTCAACTACAAGGAGCGGCTCTTCATCCTGTCCCTCACCCGCGTGGCCTACTATGAGTACGACAACCGAGCGGGTTATGGTCAGTGTACCCCCCCCCCGCACACACACCCCCAACCTCACCCCCCACCCCGTCAACCCAACCCCCAAACCCACCCCCCACACCCCCACCCCATCATCCCCACCATAACCCCCACCCCAACCTCACCCCCACCCATCATCCCCACCCCAACCTCACCCCGTCAACCCAACCCCCAAACCCACCCCCACCCCCACCCCATCATCCCCAACCTCACCCCCACCAACCATCCCCCACCCATCATCCCCACCCCAACCTCCACCACATCATCCCCACCCCCAACCTCACCCCCCCCCCATCATCCCCACCATAACCCCCACCCCAACCTCACCCCCCACCCCCATCATCCCCACCATAACCCCCACCCCAACCTCACCCCCCACCCCATCATCCCCACCCCAACCTCCACCACATCATCCCCACCCCCAACCTCACCCCCCACCCCATCCATCCCCACCATAACCCCCACCCCCACCTCACCCCCCACCCCATCATCCCCACCCCAACCTCCACACACATCATCCCCACCCCCAACCTCACCCCCACCCCCCATCATCCCCACCATAACCCCCACCCCAACCTCACCCCCTGGCCCTCACCCCATCATCCCCCGACCAGAACCCCCCACCCAACCTCACCCCCCACCTCACCCATCATCCCCACCCCCAACCCCCCACCACATCATCCCCATACCCCCAACCTCACCCCCCAACCCGTCAACCCAACCCCCCCACCCCAACCTCACCCCCACCCCATCATCCCCACCATAACCCCCCACCCCCCACAACCCACAACCACCTCCCTGTCACCCCCACTACCCCGTCCCACACCAGGGTGGCCAACTATGAGTACGACAGTGAGAGGACGGTGAGTCTGGACCCCCCCCCCCCCCCTCTCTCCCCCTGCCCCAGTCTGGGACCCCCGCCACTGGTACAGGGAGGGGGAAGGCGAGAGAGGGGGTGTTTGTGAGGGTGGGGAGTGTGAGGGTGGGGAGTGTGAGGGTGGGGTGTTTGTGAGGGTGGGGAGTGTGAGGGTGGGGTTTGTGAGGGTGGGGAGTGTGAGGGTGGGGTGTTTGTGAGGGTGGGGAGTGTGAGGGTGGGGGGGTGTGAGGGTGGGGAGTGTGAGGGTGGGGAGTGTGAGGGTGGGGAGTGGGGGGGTGTGTTGGGGTGGGGAGGTGAGGGTGGGGGTGTGTGAGGGTGGGGAGTGTGAGGGTGGGGCGGTGTGTGTGAGGGTGGGGAGTGTGAGGGTGGGGAGTGTGTGGGTGGGGTGTGTTTGTGAGGGGGGGGAGTGTGAGGGTGGGGAGTGTGAGGGGTGGGGAGTGGGTGTGAGGGGGGGGAGTGTGAGGGTGGGGAGTGTGAGGGTGGGGTGTGTTTGTGAGGGTGGGGAGTGTGAGGGTGGGGAGTGTGAGGGTGGGGAGTGGGTGTGAGGGTGGGG
>NW_026576858.1:45000-64489 GCF_028641065.1 Leucoraja erinaceus
CAGGGGTGGTGTACAGGGGTGGTGTACAGGGGTGGTGTACAGGGGTGGTGTACAGGGGTACAGGGGTGGGGATACAGGGGTGGTGTACAGGGGTGGGTGTACAGGGGTGGTGTACAGGGGTGGGGGGATACAGGGGTGGTGTACAGGGTGTGGGGATACAGGGGTGGTGTACAGGGGTGGGTGTACAGGGGGGGTGTACAGGGGTACAGGGGTGGTGTACAGGGGTACAGGGGTGGTGTACAGGGGTGGGTGTACAGGGGTGGTGTACAGGGGTGGTGTACAGGGGTGGGTGTACAGGGTGGGGTACAGGGGTGGTGTACAGGGGTACAGGGGTGGTGTACAGGGGTGGTGTACAGGGGTGGGTGTACAGGGGTGGGGGTACAGGGGTGGTGTACAGGGGTGGGTGTACAGGGGTGTGTGTACAGGGGTGGGGTACAGGGGTGGGGTGTACAGGGGTGGTGTACAGGGGTGGGGATACAGGGGTACAGGGGTGTGCGTACAGGGGTGGGGATACAGGGGTGGTGTACAGGGGTGGTGTACAGGGGTGTGTGTACAGGGGTGTGTGTACAGGGGTGGTGTACAGGGGTGGGGATACAGGGGTGGTGTACAGGGGTGTGTGTACAGGGGTGTGTGTACAGGGGTGGTGTACAGGGGTGGGGTACAGGGGTGTGTGTACAGGGGTGTGTGTACAGGGGTGGTGTACAGGGGTGGGTGTACAGGGGTGGTGTACAGGGGTGGGTGTACAGGGGTGGTGTACAGGGGTGGGTGTACAGGGGTGGGGATACAGGGGTGGTGTGTACAGGGGTGTGTGTACAGGGGTGGTGTACAGGGGTGGTGTACAGGGGTGTGTGTACAGGGGTGTGTGTACAGGGGTGGTGTACAGGGGTGTGTGTACAGGGGTGGTGTACAGGGGTGGGTGTACAGGGGTGGGTGTACAGGGGGTGGTGTACAGGTTGGCCCCACACTGACCCCTGTGTTGCAGGGATCCGCTTCAATGCAGAGTTGTTGCAGAAATACCACCCGTGTTTCTGGATGGAGGGAGAGTGGAGTTGCTGCCAACAGTCGGCCAAGACCGCTCCAGGATGCTGCCTCGTCCACATCGCCAACTCATGTTAGTATCCCCTCCCCCCCACTCACATCTCCCTCGCTCCCACCCGCCCCCCTGTCCTGCCCACTGCACCTCAGCCATTTAAGAGACACTTGGCCAGGTACATGGATAAGACAGGTTTCAAGTGGTCTGGACCAAACGTGGGCAGGTGGGACCAGTGTAGATGGGTCATGTTGGTCAGCATGGACAAGTTGGGCCGAAGGGCCTGTGTGCGTGCTGGGTGACTGTGTGGGTCCCCCACTGGCCATGGCCCCATGTTGTTGTGAGGAGGGACGGCAGGGAGGGGCCCTGGGTGTGGGCTGACGGTCACTCACTGACCACTGTCCTGCACGGTCCAGGCATGGAGCTGACGGGATGGTCTGGGCCAGGGTCCAGCTGGTCCACACGGGTGCCGGGGGGTGGGCAGCCACTGACCGCTGCCCTGCACGGGGTCTCTGGAGGGGAGGGTCTCGCGAGGCTGCAGCTCACTGTGTGGTCACTACAGTGTCTCTCATCTACAGTTCCAGGAGCAGGGACCTCCCGCAGAAAATCCCGCAAACCTCTCCCTCCAACACCTGAGGAACAGGTGAGTGAGCAACGCTGCCACCCCTCACCTCTCACACACCTGTCCCCACTCACCTGTCCACACCTGTCCCCACTCTCCTCTCCACCACACCTGTCCCCCACTCACCCACCCTGTCCCCACTCACCCACCTGTCCACACACCTGTCCCCACTCTCCTCTCCACACACCTGTCCCCACTCCTCTCCACACACCTGTCCCCCACTCACCACCTGTCCACACACCTGTCCCCACTCACCCCACACTGTCCCACACCACCTATCCCCCACCCTGTCCCCTCACCTCCACACACCCACTGTCCCCCACACTCACCACACCCCACTCACCACACTGTCCACACACCTATCCCCACTCACCCCTCCACACCTGTCCCCACATCCCCTCACCTGTCACCTCTCCCCACACCTGACCCACTGCCTCTCCCTCTCCACACCACCAGGCAGCTCACCTCTCCCTGTCTCACTCGCCCTCCTCCCTCCTCCCCTCACTCCCCCTCACACCTTACCTGCTCTCCTCTCCCTCTCCCTCCTTACCCTTGACCCCCTAACTCACTATCTTCTCCACCCATTCCCCCTCGCTCCCCCTCCCCCCCCACTCCCCGTCTCAACCCCCCTGATGTGGCCGCGTTACCGGTGACCTTTTCACCTGTTGACGTGTTGTGTGTTGACCTGTTGACGTGTGACATGTGAACTGTTGGCATATTGGCATGTGACATGTTGGCGTGTGGATGTGTGATGTGTTGAGTGTTGGCATGTTCATAAGTTCATAAATTATAGTAGTAGAATTAGGCCATTCATACATAGAAAATAGGTGCAGGATTAGAGACCATTCGGCCTTCGAGCCTGCACTGCCATTCAATATGATCATGGCTGATCATCCAACTCAGTATCCTGTACCTGCCTTCTCTCCATACCCCCTGATCCCTTTAGCCACAAGGGCCACATCTAACTCCCTCTTAAATATAGCCAATGAACTGACCTCAACTACCCTCTGTGGCAGAGAGTTCCAGAGATTCACCACTCTCTGTGTAAAAAATGTTTTCTCATCTCGGTCTTAAAGGATTTCCCCCTTATCCTTAAACTGTGACCTCTTGTCCTGGACTTCCCCAATATTGGGAACAATCTTCCTGCATCTAGCCTGTCCAACCCCATTCAGCCCATCAAGTCTACTCCACCATTCAATCACGGCTGATCTATCTCTCCCTCCTAACCCCATTTTCCTGCCTTCTCCCCATAACCCCTGACACCCGTACTAATCAAGAATCTATCTATCTCTGGCTTAAAGGGAAAAAGGGAACAAATCACCCAATCCTGGCCTCTCTCCACTGGCTCCCTGTGCGGTTCCGTATACATTTCAAGACCCTCCTCTATGTCTACAAAGCCCTCAATGGGCTTGCCCCCTCCTACATTAAAAGTCTTCTCGCCCACCACTCCACCTCCAGGTCCCTCAGATCGGCTGACTTGGGGCTGCTGAATATCCAGCGGTCCAGACATAAGCTCAGGGGCGACCGTGCCTTTGCGGTTGCAGCTCCTAGACTGTGGAACAGCATCATCCCTCCCCATCAGAACTGCCCCCTCCATCGACTCCTTTAAGTCAAGACTAAAATCTTATCTATACTCTCAAGCCTTTCCTGACGTCCTCTGAGCGAGGGCTATATGTACAGTGGCTTGCAAAAGTTTAAATACCCCTTGAACTGTTCCACAATTTGTCACGTTACAACCACAAACGTAAATGTATTTTATTGGGATTTTATGTGATAGACCAACACAAAGTGGTGCATAATTGTGAAGTGGAAGGAAAATGATACATGGTTTTCAAATTATTTTACAAATAAAAAAGTGTGGCGTGCAAAAGTATTCAGCCCCCCTAAGTCAATACTTTGTAGAACCACCTTTCGCTGCAATTACAGCTGCAAGTCTGTTGGGGTATGTCTCTACCAGCTTTGCACATCTAGAGGCCGAAATTTTCGCCCATTCCTCTTTACAAAATAGCTCAAGCTCAGTCAGATTGGATGGAGAGCGTCTGTGAACAGCAATTTTCAAGTCTTGCCAGAGATTTTCAATTGGATTTAGGTCTGGACTTTGACTGGGCCATTCTAACACTTGAATATGCTTTGATCTAAACCATTCCATTGTAGCTCTGGCTGTATGTTTAGGGTCGTTGTCCTGCTGGAAGGTGAACCTCCGCCCCAGTCTCAAGTCTTTTGCAGACTCTAACAGGTTTTCTTCCAAGATTGCCCTGTATTTGGCTCCATCCATCTTCCCATCAACTCTGACCAGCTTCCCTGTCCCTGCTGAAGAAAAGCATCCCCACAGCATGATGCTGCCACCACCATGTTTCACAGTGGGGATGGTGTGTTCAGGGTGATGTGCAGTGTTAGTTTTTCCGCCACACATGGCGTTTTGCATTTAGGCCAAAAACTTCAATTTTGGTCTCATCTGACCAGAGCACCTTCCTCCACATGTTTGCTGTGTCCCCCACATGGCTTGTGGCAAACTGCAAACGGGACTTCTTATGGCTTTTTTTCAACAATGGATTTCTTCTTGCCACTCTTCCATAAAGGCCCGATTTGTGGAGTGCACGACTAATATTTGTCCTGTGGACAGATTCTCCCACCTGAGCTGTGAATCTCAGCAGCTCCTCCAGAGTTACCATGGGCCTCTTGGCTGCTTCTCTGATCAATGCTTTCCTTGCCCGGCCTGTCAGTTTAGGTGGACGGCCATGTCTTGGTAGGTTTGCAGTTGTGCCATACTCTTTCCATTTTCGGATGATGGATTGAACAGTGCTCCGTGAGATGTTCAAAGCTTGGGATATTTTTTAATAACCTAACCCTGCTTTCAACTTCTCCACAACTTTATCCCTGACCTGTCTGGTGTGTTCCTTGGGCTTCATGATGCTGTTTGTTCACTAATGTTCTCTAACAAACCTCTGAGGCCTTCACATAACAGCTGTATTTATACTGAGATTAGATTACACACAAGTGGACTCTATTTACTAATTAGGTGACTTCTGAAGGCAATTGGTTGCACTGGATTTTATTTAGGGGTATCGGAGTGAAGGGGGTTGAATACTTTTGCATGCCACACTTTTCAGTTTTTTATTTGTAAAAAAATTTGAAAACCGTGTATCATTTTCCTTCCACTTCACAATTATGCACCACTTTGTGTTGGTCTATCACATAAAATCCCAATAAAATACATTTACGTTGGTGGTTGTAACGTGACAAAATGTGGAAAAGTTCAAGGGGTATGAATACTTTTGCAAGCCACTGTATATATATATATGTAGTTTGTTTGTTTATACTATTCTTATAACAAATGTAAAGCACTTTGGCCAACGAGAGTTGTTTTTTAAAAAATGTGCTATATAAATAAATGTGACTTGACTTGACTAGTGACTTAAATATATCCACTGACTTGTGGCCTCCACAGCCATCTGTGGCAATGAATCCCACAGATTCACCACCCTCTGACGAAATAAATTCCTCCTCATCTCCTTCCAAAAAGAACGTCCTTTAATTCTGAGGCTGTGGCCTCCGGTTGTAGACTCTCCCACTAGTGGAAACATCCTCTCCACATCCACTCTATCCAAGCCTTTTACTATTCTGTAAGTTTCAATGAGATTCCCCCTCATTCTTCTAAACTCCAGCGAGTACAGGCCCAGTGCCGACAAACGCTCATCATACGTTAACCTACTTATTCCTGGCATCATTCTTGTAAACCTCCTCTGGACCCTCTCCAGAGCCGGCACATCCTTCCTCAGATAGAATATTCCATATGTGGCCTGACCAGCACCTTATAGAGCCTCAACATTACATCCCTGTTTGTGTATACAAGCCCTCTTGAAATAAATGCTAGCATTGAGTTTGCTTTCTTTACTACCGATTCAACGTAGATGAACTGTTTGGGAATCCTGCACCAGCTCCCAAGTCCTCTGATCATCTGATTTCTGGATTCTCTCCCCATTTAGAAATGAGTCTACGCCTTTATTCCTACGACCAAAGTGCACAACTCCACACTTTGCTAGACTATATTCCATCTGCCACTTCTCTCCCAACCTGTCCAAGTCCTTCTGCAGTCCCTGCTTTCTCTACACTACCTGGCCCTTCATCTATTTTTGTATCATCTGCAAACTTGGCCACAAAGCCTTCAATCCCCTTGACATGTTGACCCCTGTGACCAAAGGTATCAAAGGTATTTTATTGGTCACATTGACATACACCCAGGTGTAGTGAAGTGAAATGCTTTTTGCCATTTTGCAGCACACAAAATAAGAATACAGACATAACACCAATGAGAGTCTTAAACACAAACCTCAACCCACAATGGTTCCCATTATGAGGGAAGGCACAAAGTCCAGTCCCCAACCCCAGTTCACCCATAGTCGGGCCCATTGAGGCCTCCCCAGTTGCCTCTACAGAGACCCGATGTTCCAGGCCGTTCTCGCCGGGTGATGTTACTCCGGCGTCGGGAGAATCCTCCCAGCGGCATGGGAACCCTGGAACGGCCACTTCCGTACTGGAGGCCGCGGCTTCCGAAGCCGACAAGGCCGCGCCGGTTGGAGCTCCACAACTGGCGATCTCATCTAGAGATCCCAGGCTCCCAGTGTAAAGTTCAGCGCTGCTGCCCGCAGCTGGTCGCTCCACAGTCCCGCAGCTCCGCGATGTTTTACCCGGCGGTCTCAGCTCACCGGAGCTCCAGCGCGGAGACCCAGGCAAGGCATCGCCCGCTCCGCGATAGCGCTCCAGCGCGGCGACCCGGGCAAGGCATCGCCCGCTCCGCGATAGCGCTCCAGCGCTGTGCCGTCACTGAAGCCGTGGTTCTGGGCGGTCCGCGACAGGAAACGCCGCTCCAGGCCCGCTGGTAGGCTGCGAGGGTCAGGTCGAAGCTGCAGCCCGGAGAAAAGCTGCCTCTCCGAACAGGTAGGGACCCTGAAAGGCAGTTTCCCCCGTCTCCCCCCCACCCCACCACCCACATAAAAAAAGTCTAGACCTCCAAACAAAACACTTAACTAACTAAAATAAAAATAAAAAGATGAAAAGACAGGCAGCTGCTGGCTGGGCAGCCGTGCACAGGACAGCCCCCCTGCCCTGACGTGTTGACATGTGCCGTGTCTCCCCCCCCCCCAGGCGGAGAGAAGCCGGTGTCGGCGTCTGTCAGCCGCAAGGTGGTGGTGGCGCTGTACGACTATGACATCATGAACCCTGACGACCTCCCGCTGCGCAAGGACCAGGAATATGTGGTGTTGGAGCAGGGCGACCACAACTGGTGGCGGGCACGGGACCCACAGGGGTATGGGGTACAGGGGTACAGGGGTATAGGGGTACAGGGGTATGGGGGTATAGGGGTACAGGGGTACAGGGGTACTGGGGTAGGGTGTACGGGGGGTACAGGGGTATAGGGGTATGGGGGTACAGGGGTACAGGGGTACAGGGGTATAGGGGTATAGGGGTACAGGGGTATAGGGGTACAGGGGTACAGGGGTATGGGGGTACAGGGGTATGGGGGTACAGGGGTATAGGGGTATAGGGGTACAGGGGTACAGGGGTACGGGGTACAGGGGTACGGGGTACGGGGTACAGGGTACGGGGGTACTGGGTACAGGGGTACAGGGGTAGGGGGTATGGGGGTACAGGGGTACAGGGGTACTGGGTAGGGGTACGGGGGTATAGGGGTACAGGGTACTGGGTACAGGGGTACGGGGGTATAGGGGTACAGGGTACAGGGGTACAGGGGTATAGGGGTAAGGGGTACAGGGTATAGGGGTACAGGGGTACGGGGTACAGGGGTATATGGGGGTACAGGGGTATAGGGGTACAGGGGTACAGGGGTACGGGGTACAGGGGGTATGGGGGTACAGGGGTATGGGGGTACAGGGGTACAGGGGGTACTGGGTACAGGGGTATGGGGGTATAGGGTACAGGGGTACTGGGTACAGGGGTATATGGGGGTACAGGGGTACAGGGGTATAGGGGTATAGGGGTACAGGGGTACTGGGTACAGGGGTATAGGGGGTACAGGGGTATAGGGGTACAGGGGTATAGGGGTACAGGGGTACAGGGGGTACTGGGTACGGGGGTACAGGGGTACAGGGGTATGGGGGTACAGGGGTACGGGGGTACGGGGGTACGGGGGTACAGGGGGGTACAGGGGTACAGGGGTACAGGGGTATGGGGGTACGGGGGGTACAGGGGTATAGGGGTACAGGGGTACAGGGGTACAGGGGTACAGGGGTACAGGGGTACAGGGACCCACAGGGTACAGGGGTACCCATACAGGGGTACAGGGGTACGGGGGTTAGGGGTACAGGGGTACGGGGGTACGGGGTACGTACGGGGTACGGGGGTACAGGGGTATAGGGGTACAGGGTACTGGGGTACAGGGGTACGGGGGTAGGGGTACGGGGTACGGGGTTACGGGGTACAGGGGGTATGGGGGTATGGGGGGGTACATACGGGGTATGGGGGTACGGGGTACGGGGGTACTGGGTACGGGGTAACGGGGTACGGGGGTACGGGTACGGGGGTATGGGGTACATGGGGGTACGGGGGTACGGGGGTACGGGGGTACGGGGGGTACGGGGTACTGGGTACGGGGGGTACGGGGTACGGGGGTACGGGGTATACGGGGTACGGGTACGGGGGTACGGGGGTACGGGTAGGGGTACGGGGGCGTACGGGGGGTACGGGGTACTGGGTACGGGGGTACGGGGGTACGGGGTACGGGGTACGGGGTCCGGGGTACGGGGTACAGGGTACGGGGTGTACGGGGGTACGGGGGTACGGGTAGGGGTACGGGGTACGGGGTACGGGGTACGGGGGGTACGGGGGTACGGGTACGGGGTACGGGGTACGGGGGTACGGGGTACGGGTACGGGTAGGGGTACGGGGGACGGGGTACGGGGGTACGGGGTACTGGGGGGTACGGGGTACGGGGTACGGGGGGGTACGGGGGTACGGGGTACGGGGGTACGGGGGGTACGGGGTACGGGGTACGGGGTACGGGGTACGGGGGTACGGGGGGGGTACGGGGGGGGTACGGGGTACGGGGTACGGGGTAACGGGGGTACGGGGGTACGGGGTACGGGGGTACGGGGGTACGGGGGTACGGGGTAACGGGGTACGGGGGTACGGGGGACGGGGGTACGGGGTACGGGGGTACGGGGGTACGGGGGTACGGGGTACGGGGGTACGGGGGTACGGGGGTACGGGGGTACGGGGTACGGGTACGGGTACGGGGGTACGGGGTACGGGGGTACGGGGGTACGGGGTAACGGGGGGGTAACGGGGGTACGGGGGTACGGGGTACGGGGGTACGGGGGTACGGGTACGGGGGTACGGGGGGGTACGGGGGTACGGGGGTACGGGGTACGGGGTACAGGGGGTACGGGGGTACGGGGTACGGGGGGTACGGGGTACGGGGTACGGGGGTACGGGGGTACGGGGTACGGGGGTACGGGGGTACGGGGTACGGGGTATAGGGGGGCTACGGGGTACGGGGTACGGGGGTACGGGTACGGGGTACGGGGTACGGGGTACGGGTACGGGGGTACGGGGGTACGGGGTACGGGGTACGGGGTACGGGGGTACGGGGTACGGCGGGGGGTACGGGGGGGGGTACGGGGTACGGGGGTACGGGGGTACGGGGGTACGGGGGTACGGGGGTACGGGGTAGGGGTACAGGGGTACAGGGGTACAGGGGTACAGCGAGAGAGTGGGGTACAGGTGGAGAGGGGAGTGGTTTCTGACCTCTCTCTGCCCCACAGGAGGGAGAGGAGGGGAAAGAAGGTGGGGGGGTGGAGTGGAAGGGGGGGAGAGGGGCTGGGGGTTTAATGCAGGATGTGTCGGCGGGAGGGTGGGGTGGGGGGGGGTGGGGTGGGTGAGGGGGATGGATGGGGGTGGGAGGGGGGGGGTGGGGTGGGTGAGGGCTGGATGGGAGTGGGTGTGTGGTGGTGCTGACATCTCTCTGCCCCACAGGAGAGAGGGTTTCATCCCCAGTAACTACGTGGTGGAGACTAGAGACCAGCTGGAGCATTGCCAGTAGGTGGAGCGGGAGGGGGGGAGCACCCACTGGGGTGGGGGTCTGGGGTCAGGGTGGGGGTCATGGGGTCAGGGTGGGGGTCAGGGGTCAGAGTGAGGGTCTGTGGTCAGGGTGGGGGTCAGGGGTCAGAGTGAGGGTCTGGGGTCAGGGTGGGGGTCGGGTCAGGGGTCAGAGTGAGGGTCTGGGGTCAGGGTGGGGATCTGGGGTCAGGGTGAAGGTCAGGGTGGGGGGTCAGGGGTCAGAGGAGGGTCTGGGGGTCAGGGTGGGGGTCTGGGGTCAGGGTGGGAGTCATGGGTCAGGGTGGGGGTCAGGGTCAGGGTGGGGGGGGGGTCAGGGGTCAGAGTGAGGGTTCTGGGGTCAGAGTGAGGGCCTGGGGTCAGGGTGGGGGGTCAGGGGTCAGAGTGAGGGTCTGTGGTCAGGGTGGGGGTCAGGGGTCAGGGTGGGGGTCGGGTCAGGGGTAAGAGTGAGGGTCTGGGGTCAGGGTGGGGATCTGGGGTCAGGGTGAAGGTCAGGGTGGGGGGGGTCAGGGGTCAGAGTGAGAGTCTGGGGTCAGGGTGGGGGTCTGGGGTCAGGGTGGGGGGTCAGGGGTCAGAGTGAGGGTCTGTGGTCAGGATGGGGGTCAGGGGTCAGAGTGAGGGTCTGGGGTCAGGGTGGGGGGTCAGGGGTCAGAGTGAGGGTCTGTGGTCAGGGTGGGGGGTCAGGGGTCAGAGTGAGGGTCTGTGGTCAGGGGTCAGAGTGAGGGGTCGGGGTCAGGGTGGGGGTCTGGGGTCAGAGTGAGAGGTCTGGGGTCAGGGTGGGGGTCAGGTCAGGGGTCAGAGTGAGGGTCTGGGGTCAGGGTGGGGGTCTGGGGTCAGGGTGAGGGTCTGGGGTCAGGGGCAGGGATGGGCAGAGACTGGGGCCGACCCTTCTTCATTCCCAGGTGGTACAACAAGGACATCACCCGCAGCAAAGCCGAGCAGCTGCTGAAACAAGAGGTACACCCCCCCCCCCCCACCCCGTCTCCCCCTCCCCCTCGTCCCCCTCCCCTGCAGCCTCCCCACCTGACTCATCACCTCTCCCCTCGCATCCTTAATTAGGGCTTAATTAGGAAAGGGAAAATAGATTATGAAAGAAAACTGGCAGGGAACATAAAAAACTGACTGCAAAAGCTTTTATAGATATGTGAAGAGAAAAAGATTAGTTAAAACAAATGTAGGTCCCTTGCAGTCAGAAACAGGTGAATTGATCATGGGGAACAAGGACATGGCTGGCCAATGAATAACTACTTTGGTTCTGTCTTCACTAAGGAAGACATAAATAATCTGTCGGAAATAGCAGGGGACCAGGGGTCAAATGAGATGGAGGAACTGAGTGAAATCCAGGTTAGCCGGGAAGTGGTGTTGGGTAAATTGAATGGATTAAAGGCTGATAAATCCCCAGGGCCAGATAGGCTGCATCACAGAGTACTTAAGGAAGTAGCCCCAGAAATAGAGGATGCATTAGTAATAATTTTTCAAAACTCTTTAGACTCTGGAGTAGTTCCTGAGGATTGGAGGGTAGCAAACGTAACCCCACTTTTTAAAAAGGGAGGGAGAGAGAAAACGGGGAATTACAGACCAGTTAGTCTAACATCGGTAGTGGGGAAACTGCTAGAGTCAGTTATTAAAGATGGGATAGCAGCACATTTGGAAAGTGGTGAAATCATTGGACAAAGTCAGCATGGATTTATGAAAGGTAAATCATGTCTGACGAATCTTATAGAATTTTTCGAGGATGTAACTACTAGTGGATAAGGGAGAACCAGTGGATGTGGTGTATCTGGACTTTCAGAAGGCTTTTGACAAGGTCCCACATAAGAGATTAGTATACAAACTTAAAGCACACGGTATTGGGGGTTCAGTATTGAGTATTGATGTGGATAGAGAACTGGCTGGCAGACAGGAAGCAAAGAGTAGGAGTAAACGGGTCCTTTTCAGAATGGCAGGCAGTGACTAGTGAGGTACCGCAAGGCTCAGTGCTGGGACCCCAGCTATTTACAAGTTTGCGGATGACACGAAGCTAGGGAGCAGTGTTAGCTGTGAGGAGGATGCTAGGAGGCTGCAAGGTGACTTGGATAGGCTGGGTGAGTGGGCAAATGCATGGCAGATGCAGTATAATAGCATAGTCATAGCAAAAGGATTTGAGTATAGGAGCAGGGAGGTTCTACTGCAGTTGTACAGGGTCTTGGTGAGACCACACCTGGAGTACTGCGTACAGTTTTGGTCTCCTAATCTGAGGAAAGAAATTCTTGCCATAGAGGGAGTACAGAGAAGGTTCACCAGACTGATTCCTGAGATGTCAGGACTTTCATATGAAGAAAGACTGGATAGACTCGGTTTGTACTCGCTAGAATTTAGAAGATTGAGAGGGGATCTTATAGAAACTTACAAAATTCTTAAGGGGTTGGACAGGCTAGATGCAGGAAGATTGTTCCCGATGTTGGGGAAGTCCAGAACAAGGGGGCACAGTTTAAGGATAAGGGGGAAATCTTTTATGACCAAGATGAGGAAAACATTTTTCACACAGAGAGTGGTGAATCTCTGGAACTCTCTGCCACAGAGGGTAGTTGAGGCCAGTTCATTGGCTATATTTAAGAGGGAGTTAGATGTGGCCCTTGTGGCTAAGGGGATCAGGGGGTATGGAGAGAAGGCAGGTACGGGATACTGAGTTGGATGATCAGCCATGATCATATTGAATGGCGGTGCAGGCTCGAAGGGCCGAATGGCCTACTCCTGCACCTATTTTCTATGTTTCTATCCCCTTCCTCCCCCGTGTGTCCCTTCCCCCCCCCCCCGTGTACCCCCCCGTGTGTCCCTCATCATCGTGTGCCCCCCCCCCCCCCCCCCCTTCCTGCTGCGTAACTCCAGCCCAGCCCGACCGTGTACACCCGTGTGCCCCCCCCCCCCCCCCCCCGGGGCAGCCTGGTTCCCATCATCTGTGTTTCCCCACACAGGGTAAGGAAGGTGCCTTCCTGCTGCGTAACTCCAGCCAGCCCGGCAAGTACACCATGTCCGTCCTCAGCAAAGCCGCAGGGTAGGTGTGTGCCATCCGGCACCGGCCCCGGCCCCCCGACACGGGGGGCGGTTTTGTGTGTTGCTGCCGTGTGTGGGTTGCGTGTGGGCCCGTGTGTGTGAGTTGCGTGTTGCTGCCGTGTGTGTGGGTTGCGTTGTTGGCCCTGTGTGTGTGTTCCGTGTTGCTGCCGTGTGTGGGGGTTGCGTGTTGGCCCGTGTGTGGGTTGCGTGTGGGCCCGTGTTGCTGCCGTGTGTGGGTTGCATGTTGGCCTGTGTGTGGGTTGCATGTGGGCCTGTGTTGCTGCCGTGTGTGGGTTGCATGTGGGGCCCGTGTGTGGGTTGCCCGTGTGGGCCCGTGTTGCTGCCGTGTGTGGGTTGCGTGTGGGCCCGTGTGTGGGTGCATGTTGGCCTGTGTGTGGGTTGCATGTGGGCCTGTGTTGCTGCCGTGTGTGGGTTGCGTGTGGGCCCGTGTGTGGGTTGCATGTGGGCCCGTGTGTGCTGCCGTGTGTGGGTTGCGTGTGTGGGCCGTGTGTGGGTTGCGTGTGGGCCCGTGTGTGGGTTGTTGGCATGTGTGGCCTGTGTGTGGCCCGTGTTGCTGCCATGTGGGCCTGTGTTGCTGCCGTGTGTGGGTTGCGTGTTGCTGTCGTGTGTGGCTTGCGTGTGGGCCCGTGTGGGGGTTGCATGTTGGCCTGTGTGTGGGTTGCGTGTTGGCCCGTGTTGTTGCCGTGTGTGGGTTGCGGGTTGGCCCGTGTTGCTGCCGTGTGTGGGTTTGTTGGCATGTTGGCCCGTGTGTGGGTTGTGTGTGGGCCAAGGTGGGTGTGTGGGGGGGGGAACCACGAGGCGGGGAGTGGCACTGCCCTGGACGGCTCCACTAACACAATCACACGGGGTGTCTGCTCGACAGCCGGGATAATAGCTGCACCTTTGATCCAGAAACAGTGGGAAAAGGGAAGGGTTTTTGTGGGAACCAGGGGGGCAACTTCTAGGGCGCTCCTTTAGGAAGGAGATGGGAAGGAATTGGTTTAGTCAGAGGGTGGTGAATCTGTGGGATGCAATGCCACATGTGGGAAGGTGCAGGGGGGAGGGGGAAGGGGGGGCTGCTAATTCGGGACGCCCTGTGCACAGATGTGGCTGCGCAGGTCCCTCTGCCCCTCCCCCGCGCCTTCCTGAAGGGGTGAACTGTGTGAAATGGGGAAGTGGAACCGCAGAGAAGGGGGTGTCCCACATCAACGTGCTCCAGCAGCCGTGCATGTGCACAGTGCAGCAGCCACACTTTGCAGCAGCCGTGCATGTACACAGTGTAGCAGCAGTGCATGTACATAGTGCGGTAGTCGTGCATGTACACAGTGCAGCAGCAGTGCATGTACAATGCAGCAGCCGTGCATGAACACCGTGCAGCAGCCGTGCATGTACACACAGTGCAGCAGCAGTGCATGTACACAGTGCAGCAGCCGTGCATGTACACAGTGCAGCAGCAGTGCATGTACACAGTGCAGCAGCCGTGCATGTACACAGTGCAGCAGCCGTGCATGTACACAGTGCAGCAGCAGTGCATGTACACAGTGCAGCAGCCGTGCATGTACACAGTGCAGCAGCCGTGCATGTACACAGTGCGGTAGTCGTGCATGTACACAGTGCGGCAGCCGTGCATGTACACAGTGCATGTACACAATGCAGCAGCCGTGCATGTACACAGTGCAGCAGCTGTGCATGTACACAGTGCGGTAGTGTGCATGTACACAGTGCAGCAGCAGTGCATGTACACAGTGCAGCAGCTTTACATCATCACGCCGGCCCCGGCTGTCTGGCTTTAAATAGCCCTGAAAATCCCTCCCCCCGCACACGTTTATTGTCACGTGTACCGAGGTACAGTGAAAAGCTTCTGTTGCGTGCTATCCAGTCAGCAGAAAGACAACACATGATTACAATCGAGTCCAGATACATGATAAGGGAATAGCATTTAGTGCAAGGTAAAGTCCAATCAAGGATAGTCCGATGGTCACCAATGAGGTAGATAGTGGTTCAGGACCGCTCTCTGGTTGTGGTACGTCCCTGAATCTGGAAGTGTGCGTTTTCACACTTCTGTACCTTTTACCTGATGGGAGAGGGGAGGAGAGGGAGTGGCCAGGGTGCGACTGGTCCTTAATGATGCTGCTGGCCTTGATGAGGCAGAGTGAGGTGCAGATGGAGTCAATGGAAGGGAGGTTGGTGTGTGTGTGTGTGTGTGACGGTCTGGGCTACATCCATGATTCACTGCAGTTTCTTGCGGGCAAGGATGGAGCTGTTCCCAAACCAAGCTGTGATGCATCCTAATAAAATGCTGCCAATGGTGCATCTGTAGGAGTGCATCATACTCGCCCCCACCTCTGTCTCCCGTCTCCATCAGCCCGGGACAGAGGTAGCGTGTGGCTGTACACATGTACTGCCATGTTCCCACTGTTTGCAGCACAACACGCCTGTCACACAGTAACACACAGACAATAAATCCATAATCATAGAATATAAATATACAATTAATCACTAACTACAGCACGGAAACAGATCCTGCAAACCCACATCCCCCCCCCCCCTCCGAGTCCACGCCGACCCGTTTACACGAGTTCTATCCCACTGTCTCCTACACTTCCTACCCACTGAGGATAGACACAGACACAGAGTGCTGGAGTAACTCAGCGGGTCAGACAGCACCTGTGGAGAACATGGATAGGTGACGTTTCACAGAGTGCTGGAGTAACTCAGCGGGTCAGGCAGCATCGTGGAGAACATGGATAGGTGACGTTTCACAGCATCTGTGGAGAACATGGATAGGTGACGTTTCACATAGTGCTGGAGTAACTCAGCGGGTGCAGCAGCATCTAAGGAGCTAAGGAAATAGGTAACGTTTCGGGTCGAAACCCTTCCGGGTTTCGGCCCGAAACGTTGCCTATTTCCAGAAGGGTTTCGGCCTGAAACGTTGCCTATTTCCTTCGCTCCATAGATGCTGCTGCACCATAACTCAGCGGGCCAGGCAGCATCTGTGGAGAACATGGATAGGTGACGTTTCACAGAGTGCTGGAGTAACTCAGCGGGTCAGGCAGCATCTGTGGAGAGAAGAAATGGGTGACGTTTTGGGTCAAGACCCTTCTTCAGACTGTTTAAGGATAAGGGAAAGGAGAGATATAGACGATGATGTAGAGAGATAAAGAACAATGAATGACAGTTATGCAAAAACAGTACCAATGAGAACTTCCCTAAACAATATAGAAGGGTGGAGATGGCCTGTTTCCGTGCTGTAATTGTTATCTGGTTATATGATAAAGGAGGCAGGCCATAGTTCGCTGTTTGTTGGGTGAAAACGAGAAGCTCATGCGACTTGGGTGGGGGAGGGATAGAGAGAGAGGGAATGCCGGGGATACCTGACGTGAGGGAAATCAATATTACATTGGAGGTGACCTAGGACAGTAAGGTCAGTGTGGGAGAGTGTCCAGCAACCGGGGGATCAGGTTGGTTCAGGCGGGCTGAGCGATGGTGTTCAGCTAAACGATGGCCCAGTCTACGTTTGGTCGCTGATGTATAAGAGTTCACATCTTAAACAACCGATACAGTCGATGAGGTTAGAGGAGGTGCAAGTGAATCTCTGCCTAACCTGAAAGGACTGTCGGTGTCCCTGGACAGAGTCGAGGGAGGAGGTAAAGGGACAGGTGTTGCATCTCCTGCGGTTGTAGGGGAAGGTACCTGAGGAGGGGGTGGTTTGGGTGGGAAGGGATGTTAACCAGGCAGGGAACGGCCTCAGCGGAAAGGGGAGGAGATGGGAAAATGTGGCTAGTGGTGGAATCCTGTTGGATGTGGTGGAAATGTTGGAGGATTATGTGCTGTATGCGACGGCTAATGGGGTGAAAGGTGAGGACGAGGAACTCTGTCCCTGTTACGATTGGGGGTAGGGGGAGCAAGGGCAGAGCTGCAGGGTACCCAGGAGACCCTAGTGAGGGCCTCATCTGTGATGGGAGAGGGGAACCACCGTTCCCTAACGATGTTCTAGTGTGGAACACCTCATCTTGGGCGTAGATTCAGTGTAGACGGAGGAATTGGGAGATGGGGATCGGGTCTTTGCACTGCAGCTGTTGCTACCCACTGAGAGAAAACCCACGCGGTCACAGGGAGAATGTGCAAACTCCACACAGACAGTACCCGTAGTCAGCATTGAACCCGAATCTCTAGTGCTGTGAGGCAGCAGCTCTACCCGCTGCACCACCATGTGGCTATTATGCTGGTACAGCAACTAGCGACACGGTCCGTGGACCGATCACAGTCGCTGAGATCAGTGTTGTGCAGAGTTGTTGGGAAGAAGCTGTTCTTGAACCTGCAGGTCACGGTTTTCAGGCTCCTGTACTTTCTCCCAGGTGGTACCGGCGAGATGAGAGCGTGGCCAGGGTGGTGTGGGTCTCTGATGATGCTGGTGTGGGGGGGGTCAGTGTGTGGGGGGGTCAGTGTGTGGGGGGGGTGGGTGTGTGGGGGGGGTGCTGTCTGTGTGGGGGGGGTTCTGTGTGGGGGGGTCAGTGTGTGGGGGGGTCTTTGTGGGGTGGTGGTGTGGGGGTCAGTGTGTGGGGGGGGGTCTGGGGTGGATCAGCTGGGGTGTGTGGGGGGTTCTGTGTGGGGGGGTCAGTGTGGGGGGGGTCAGTGTGGTGTGTGGGGGGGTGTGGGGGGTCAGTGTGTTGGGTGGGGGTTGTCTGATGGGCCTGGTGTCAGGGGTTGGCTGTCAGGGTGGGGGTGGTCAGGGTGTGGGTCAGTGGTTCTCGTGTGGGGTCTCAGGCGTGTGGGGGGGTCAGTGTCAGGGGGGTAAAGTGTGTGGGGGGGTGGGGCAGGGCCTGTGATCTCAGGGCTGTGTGGGGGTGCTGTGTCTCAAGGAATGTGTTCCTCAAGCCTTGTTTCTCAGGTCTTTGTCTCGGGGCGTGTGTCTCATGCCTGTGATCAGGGTTTCTTGTCTCAGCCTCCACTTGGCCCCATGTGTTAACATGTATGGCGGGACTATCACCTGTGTCGTCAATGCTCCCAGTAGAATCCAGATTTTCGGGGGATCTCGTCCAACCAGTGTAGTCCTCAGGCAATCCGTGTACTGGGTGTGTGGGGGCTGTCATTTGCTGTCCCCCCCATGGTCTGTGTGCGTAGGGAGGCTCCTCCTCAGATAGTGTGGGGGCCTCAGGCAGAGTCCACATAGGATCATCGAAATTATGTCAAAGGAAGTCAGGGAGCATTGTCCTATCAGGGGGTCACCGCCATTACACATGATGATGGCTGGGGTTCACCTGCATTAGGACCGTTACCCGTCTGTGTGTGGGTTAAACTACTACCCTCATCCCCTGGTCCGCAATGGCACATCTAAGTCCCTCTTAAATAGAAGCCAATGATCTAGGCCTAACTACCCTCTGTGTATTTCCCGCATTCCCGATCTCTGTCCTCTGTGTGTGGGGGGGTCAGTGTGTGGGGGTCCCAGTGTGTGGAGGTGGTCAGTCCTCATGTGTGTGTGTCGGGTGTGTGTCAAGGTGTTGTGTGTCCTGGAGTGCTGGTGTCAAGTTTGTGGCTGTTCGTGTGTGGGGGGGGTCAAGTGTCATCGTGTGGGGGACCAGTGTGTGGCGTGGGCGGTCGTGGGGGGGGGGGTTAGTGGATAGAGTCGTGGCGGGGGCGGTGTCAGTGTGTGGGGGGTCAGTGTGTGGGGGGGGTTTCCGGGGTTTATAGCCGGTGTTTAGTTTGCTCTGTGATGGGGGGGGGTCAGTGTGTGGGGGGGTCCTGGTTGTGGGGGGGACGGGGTGTCCTTTCACTCACTCACGTCTCGGTGGCCGGGAGCAGCAGGCAGACCAGGCGGCCAAAGGTGACTATATAGCAGCTACACTGTGCTGTGTGGCCCCCAGTCGGCAGTAATACGTGGCAGAGGGAAAACAATATTCCATAACATAAAACCAAAACAGAAAAAATGTCTTAAGTCGAACGCTATCAAAATGACCCGCACTAAAAAGAACAATAGCCTGCCCTGGGCTTGAGAATACTTCAAACGCGGAAATCACTCAACGTAGAACCATACCGAAAAAAAGAAACACCACACAGATGAGGTAAACAGCTACACACTTACACTATGCACGCTATTCAGACAGTTTTTTTTTTTACTCTGACTGTCAATGATCATTCATTTCACCACCCCATGCTCAACACCACCAAAAATTTCCCGATTTAGTTACTAAGAAACGTAGAGTTCCGACGCTTATCCACGCGGGCATTCGCACGGTCGGCAGAAGCCCTCTAAATCATGGCAGCATTCTGACCTAAACTCCTCTGTACCACTCAGCCACAGTCTCACCTCGTTCTGTAATGTGGTGACGCAACTGGCAACTTGTTATTTTCCACTGCTTTTTCACTTTGGGGGCATTTCTTTTACCCCAGTCCCAGCCAGACACTGTGTTACCCCATACACAATTAGCTGCCCTTGCCCCTCTACGCCAACACCGGCCCGCCGCGCTAGAGCGGTGCCCGCCCCATCCCTCTCGAACCACTTTCCTTCTGGACATGCAGTCCCCCCATTAGCCTGTGAGCCCCACAAGGGCACAGATCAGCCGGCCCCTCGTTTGCCGCACAAAACACCCTGTCGCCCTCCGTCCCCAGCGCCGCTGGCGCTCCTGGTTGTTGGATTTTAATTCTCCTTCCCATTCACCTTCGACCTAACTTATCCTCGATTCCCTCCTCCATTGACCAGAAATCAGGCACAACATGCAACCCAAGCAGGC
>NW_026576859.1:0-64263 GCF_028641065.1 Leucoraja erinaceus
CTAATAAATATATTTTGTGTGAGTGATCATTTCAACAGACAGTCATTGTGTCAAGGGTTGAGACCAGCTGGAATTTGTTAAATGTGTTCAATAAAGTTTGCTCAGACATATCGAGACCCCTTTTCAGTCGAGGGCAAAGCTTCATTTAACTGTTATAGACACAGCCAGGCAGAGAGGACTTTGCTGAAATTCATTGGTGCAGGTTGTTTGTAGGCAGAAGATCGTCTGGAAAGTGGATGCTTTTAAAAGTGTGATGACAAGAGTTGAAGACATGCATGTTCCTGTCAGAGTGAAGGGCAACGCAGGTGAGAGGAAGGAAAAAGAGGGGATGGGGCATGTGTTGGCAGCAGGGATCAAGTGTATCCCTGGAGGAGTTTCGGGAACTGTGGAACATACTTAACATGGTAACCAGGGGAGCAAGAAGGGGCAAGAGAAGGGGGCACCTTGATCCTCATGGGCAGGTCAGGTGGAAGGGCCTGTTTCCATGGTGAATGACATGGTCTCAGCCACATTCAAACTGACTCTGATCTCATTGTTGATGTTGGCCTGTTGTATTCAGATGGAGAAGGCCAGTGGATTGACATACAGGTGAATGTGGAGGGGGACGTGAGCGATGATGAAGTGATGAAAGCTCTCCGTGAAAAGGTGAGAAAACAGTAAGAGGTAGAGGGAGGGGCTGATCCCCCCCCCTCACTGTCTACCTTCACTGAAGGGGAGCAGCTCCCTTCCCCTCCATATTCCCTTCCTCTCTCCCCTTGCCTCCTTCACTCTCCCCTCATCACCCCCTCTTCCCTCATCCCCCCTCCCCCCCTCCCCCCCTCTCTCACCCTCTCTCTCCCTCTCTCTCCTCCCTCCCCCTCTCTCTCCCCCCTCTCTCTCCCCCTCTCTCCCCCTCCTCCTCTCTCTCCCCCCCCCCTCCCCCCCCCTCTCTCCCTCCCCTCCCCCCCCCCCCCCCCCCTCTCTCTCCCCCCTCCTCTCCCCCCCTCTCCCCCTCCCTCTCTCCCCTCTCCCCCCCTCCCCCCTCTCCCCCCTCTCCCTCCCCCCCCCCTCTCTCTCTCTCCCCCCCCCCGCTCCCCCTCTCCTCCACTCGCCTCCCCCCCCCTCTCTCCCTCCATCCCCACTGTTGCAGTAACTCACCATTACTCTTCTCTGGGCTTCAGCTGAAGGAGATGTTTGATGACCCGGACCCTGTGATTCAGCGGGTGCCGTGAGGGAGGGAGAACGTGCGTTGGACTGATGGGGACCCAGCTGTCAACGCCCCGTCCTTCACAGCCTCGCCTCTCGCTCGCTCGCTCGCCTTGTCCACAGCGATTGCAGTTTTGCTGCATTGTTGTGGCATTGTTGCTGCACCACTGCTGCATTGTAGCCGCATTGTTGCTGCACCGCTGCTGCATTGTTGCTGCATTGTCGCGGCACTGTTGCTGCACCACTGCTGCATTGTTGCTGTATTGTAGCTGCATTGTTGCTGCACCACTGCTGCATTGTTGCTGCATTGTCCACAGCGATTGCGGTTTTGCTGCATTGTTGTGGCATTGTTGCTGCACCACTGCTGCATTGTAGCCGCATTGTTGCTTCACCACTGCTGCATTGTTGCTGCATTGTAGCTGCATTGTTTCTGCATTGTTGCTGCACCACTGCTGCGTCTGCCTCTGCAGCAGGGAGTGGGGACATTCGCTACTGCTGGGATTGGGTTTATTATTATCATGTGTACTAAGGTACAGTGAAAAGCTTTGTTTTGCATGTTATATATAAATATTATAATACTATATATAAATTTAATCAGTTCACCCTCAAGTACAACAAATAGTGCAAAGGGAAGATACCGAGTGCAGAGTATACTTCATAGGTTCCAGGAGCAGAATTAGGCCATTCAGCCCATCAAGTCTACTCCACCATTCAATCATGGCCGATTTATCTTTCTCTCAGCCCCATTCTCCTGCCATCTCCCCATAACCCCCGACACACTTACTAATCAAGAACCTGACAATCTCTGCCTCAATATGGCCTCCACAGCCAACTGCAGCAATGAATTCCAGATTCACCACCGTTTCATTAGAAGAATCTCTACCCATCTCCTTCCTAAAGGCAAGTTATTTTATTCTGAGGCTATGGCCTCTGGTCCTAGACTCTCCCACTAGTGGAAACATCCTCTCCAGTATTGTAGCAAGTTATTTTATTCTGAGGCTATGGCCTCTGGTCCTAGACTCTCCCACTAGTGGAAACATCCTCTCCAGTATTGTAGCACATGTTCCATAGACAGACAAAGTCCAATGTCCACAATGGGGTAGAGGTGAATCCAACAGTACCCTAGCTTATGGAAGGACCATTCAGAAGCCTGATACCGGTGGGGAAGATGCTGGTCCTGAGTGTGGTGGTGCGCTCTTCTGTTTAATCTGCTGGGTCGGGGAAGGGAGAAGGAATGACCCGGTGGGCCAGGTCTTTGTTCATGTTGGCTGCTTTTCCGAGGCAGCGTGAAGTGTAGATGGAGTCAATGCTGGGTAGGAAGTCTGGTCTGTGTGATGGACTGGGCAACATCCACAACTCTGCCATTTCTAGCAGTCTTGGGCCGAGCAGTTCCCAAACCAAGCTGTTATCCAACCCAACAGTTTGCTTTCCATGATACATCTGGAGATGTTTACAAGGGACACTGAAGAAGAAATAAGCAAAGTCTCCTGGGGTCAACTGGTTATGGGAAAGGAGTTTGGCTCTCGTTGGTTAGTGGGGAAAGGTATTTGGGGTAGTGAGGAAGGTGCCCTGGGCAAGGACAGGGAGCAGTGGAGGGGAGGGGTTATGGTGAGTGGGACAGGAGGGGTTGGTTACAGAGGGTGGGAGAGGAGCAGCAGAGTCTGTGGTGAGGATCAGGTTCTCTCACGGAACAACCCACCGAGAGATTACTCCAGACCACAAGCCTCACTCCCCTTTAACCTCACACACACTCTCTCCATCACACTCCATCCATTTCACACTCCCCATCTCACACTCCCTCGCACACCCTCCATCACTCACTCCCTATCTGACACATATCCTTCTCTCTGGGCTCTCCTCCTCAAACACCCTCCATCTCAGTGTCCCCATCACTCACACTCACTCTCTATCTCACACTCTCCATCTCACAACCATTCACACTCCAACTGATACTCACTCCATGTAACACAATCTCCATCTCATTCACTCTTATTTACGAATAAAGGGTAGGTCTTAAGAATAAAGGATCGGCCACTTAAAACGGAAGTGAGGAAAAACTTTTTCTCACAGAAAGTTGTGAGTCTGTGGAATTCTCTGCCTCAGAGGGCGGTGGAGGCTGGTTCTCCAGATACTTTCCAGAGAGAGCTAGATAGGGCTTTTAAAGATAGAGGAGTCAGGGGATATGGGGAGAAAGCAGGAACGGGGTACAGATTGGGGATGATCAGCCATGATCACATTGAATGGTGGTGCTGGCTCGAAGGGCCGAATGGCCTACTCCTGCACCTCACACACATCCTCCATCACACACACACACACACACACCCTCCATCCATACACACACACACACACACACACACACACACACACACACACACACACACACACACACACACACACACACACACACACACACACACACACACACACACACACACACACACACACACACACACACACACAGATGTCAGGAACTGTAATTCTACCCAATGATCATCCTCCATCTATACCCCTCTTCCCTCAGTCTCCATCATCTGTAACATCTCCCATCTCACCCACTCCTTCTCTTCCACACTTCTTCCCACAGACCCCTTTCCCAATGCCCTGCATTCTCTCACTCTCTCCTCCATCACAAACTCCAGACATTCTCCTCCTCTCTACTGCACTGCTTGTCTCCAGCCCTGCATTGGATCTCCTCACTCCCCCCTGTCACCTATCAGCTCATCACTCTCTTCCCTCCCTAACTCTCTCTCCCCAATCCACCCTCTCCTTTGATGTCGCACCATGTCGATAAATGTGGCATGGATGGGGTAGACAGGGTCATGGATGGGGTAGACAGGGCCATGGATGGGGTAGACAGGGCCATGGATGGGGTAGACAGGGCCATGGATGGGGTAGACACGGCCATGGATGGGGTAGACAGGGCCATGGATGGGGTAGACAGGGTCATGGATGGGGTAGACAGGGCCATGGATGGGGTAGACAGGGCCATGGATGGGGTAGACAGGGCCATGGATGGGGTAGACAGGGCCATGGATGGGGCAGACAGGGACATGGATGGGGTAGACAGGGCCATGGGGGGTAGACACGGCCATGGATGGGGGGTAGGACATGGATGGGTCATGGGGGGTACAGGGATGGGTAGACATGGATGGGGTAGACAGGGACTGGATGGGGTAGACAGGGCCATGGATGGGGTAGACAGGGTCATGGATGGGGTAGACAGAGACTGGATGGGGGTAGACAGGGTCATGGATGGGGTAGACAGGGCCATGGATGGGGTAGACAGGGCCATGGATGGGGTAGACAGGGCATGGATGGGGTAGACAGGGCCATGGATGGGGTAGACAGTGACTGGATGGGGTAGACAGTGACTGGATGGGGTAGACAGTCAGAACCATTATCCAGGGTGCAAATGACAGATACTAGATGGCATTGCTTTAATGATGGAGGGGCAACGTTTAAAGGAGATGCGTGGACACATTTTTGACACTGAGGTTGGGTGCCTGGAACCTGTTGCCAGGGCTGGGGATGGAGCCGGATATGGTGGTGACATTTAAGGGACTTCAGGTGGACATATGCTTATGCAGGGAATTGAGGGATGTGGAATATGTGCAGGAATATGTGGTATGGTGCTGGCCTCAGTGGAGAGTGTTGTGGAATCATCGTCAGTGTGGTGACACACAGTGACGCGGTGACACATAGCGCGGTGACACACAGTGACGTGGAGCCGTGCCGTGAGGAAGGAGAGATCATCTGATGAGCTTCGAGCGACGGACAGGGGCGGAGGAAAGCAGAGTCCGGAGCGGCAGTGAAGTGACAGCAGGAGTGGCAGCTCAGACTACAGGGGTTTAAAGGCTGGAATACTCAGACTATCTGCAACACGTTTTTGTACTTGAATATTATTTACTGTAAAAGCCGATGATTTGTATTGCTTGTGTTTAATGTGTGTGCTCAATAAACCTGCAACCGCTTGACTGCAATTTTCTGAGAGCGTGGACTTCCTTCATCATCTGAATAATACATGGGTGTTGGGTGCCAGAGGAGGGAGGTGAGGCGGCTACAATAACAACGTGCATAGATAGAACAATACGGCACTGGAACGAACAACTAGGGAATACATAGGGTGAATGCAGAAAATCTACCCGGATAAGGTCATCAGGAACTAGGGACAGAGGTTGATGGTGAGACGGGAAAGATCCAGAACGGGCAAGGCCACAGTGTGAGAGTTGCGGGCTCTGGGGCCAGGACCCGCCTTAGGAGGTGCGGGGCCCAATTGGGAACAATGTTGGTGAGCCCCAGGTTCCCAGCCAAGGTCTGTAGAATCATAGAAATACAAATAAACTCTATTATAGACTTTATATCTTTATGGTAGAATGGAAAGTAATCAAAATGTGCGCTTAAAATGTGCCTGCGAGTCAATGGACCAAACAGATCTAAGCTACATCTGTCTGTCTGTCTGTCTGTCTAGTGTGTTTATTTGTGGGTGTCAGATTTGGCCTTTGATTCCTTCGTCCGCCAAAGCCACACGCAAAACCTCCGAGATTTTTTCCATTTCGCTAGCGAATTTGCTTTTATATTCACTCATCCACTCCTCAAAACATTAGGACATTTTTATGTACACATTTTTTAATAAAGTTCCCCCCACCACGTGTTAAAATCTAAACGGGACTCACGAGCTGCTGACGTCACAATCCCACCTGCCTGCAAGTCCGCTCATGCCCCGGCTCCCGCTGCTGGACTCCAGCGCCGCCCCACTCACTCCAACCCCCCACTTCACCTCTCTCCCCCATCCTCTCCCCCTCCTCTCATCCCCCCATTCACTCCAACTCCGCCCTCTCCCCGTACTCGGGGTCTGAAGCGCCGAGGATGCGAGCCCATGGAGCCCAGAAATATTGAGAAACTTCTGCAGAACAAAGCTTCTCTAGCTCCATTCCGCTGTAGCTTCTTTGTTCTACAGATCCTCGTGCACTTAATGTACTCCTCATACTTTCCGCTGAACTCAGAGTGTAGCTCGCAAAACCCCTCACAGAGCGGTGACACACAGAGCGGTGACACACAGAGCGGTGACACACAGCGCGGTGAAACACAGTGACGCGGTGACACACAGAGCGGTGACACGGTGACACACAGAGCGGTGACACACAGAGCGGTGACACACAGTGACGCGGTGACACACAGTGACGCGGTGGCACAGAGCGGTGACACACAGAGCGGTGACACACAGTGACACGGTGACACTCAGTGACGCAGTGACACACAGAGCGGTGACACCCAGAGCGGTGACACACAGTGCGGTGACACACAGTGACGCGGTGACACACAGTGACGCGGTGGCACACAGAGCGGTGACACACAGAGCGGTGACACACAGAGAGCGGTGACACACAGTGACGCGGTGACACACAGTGATGCGGTGACACACAGAGCGGTGACACACAGTGACTCAGTGACACACAGTGCGGTGACACACAGAGCGGTGACACCCAGAGCGGTGACACACAGTGCGGTGACACACAGTGACGCGGTGACACACAGTGATGCGGTGGCACAGAGCGGTGACACACAGAGCGGTGACACACAGAGCGGTGACACACAGTGACGCGGTGACACACAGTGACGCGGTGACACACAGTGACGCGGTGACACACAGTGACGCGGTGACACACAGAGCGGTGACACACACAGTGACACACAGTGGTGACACACAGTGCGGTGACACACAGTGCGCGGTGTACACAGTGACAGTGACACACAGAGCGGTGACACACACAGAGCGGTGACACACAGAGCGGTGACACACAGAGCGGTGACACACAGCGGTGACACACAGTGAGCGGTGACACACAGAGCGGTGACACACAGAGCGGTGACACACAGTGATGCGGTGACACACAGGCGGTGACACACAGTGCGGTGACACACAGTGACGCGGTGACACACAGAGCGGTGACACACAGTGAGCGGTGACACACAGTGCGGTGACACACAGAGCGGTGACACACAGAGCGGTGACACACAGTGACGCGGTGACACACAGGAGCGGTGACACACAGAGCGGTGACACACAGTGACGGTGACACACAGAGCGGTGACACACAGTGATGCGGTGACACACAGAGCGGTGACACACAGTGCGGTGACACACAGTGACGCGGTGACACAGAGCGGTGACACACAGTGATGGTGGTGACACACAGCGGACACACAGTACGGTGACACACAGAGCGGTGACACACAGTGAGCGGTGACACACAGCGGTGACACACAGTGGTGACACACAGAGCGGTGACACACAGTGATGCGGTGACACACAGATGGTGACACACAGAGCGGTGACACAGTACGGTGACACACAGAGCGGTGACACACAGTGATGCGGTGACACACAGCGGTGTGACACACAGTGCGGTGACACACAGTGAGCGGTGACACACAGTGCGGTGACACACAGAGCGGTGACACACAGTGACGCGGTGACACACAGAGCGCGGTGACACACAGAGCGGTGACACACAGTGACGCGGTGACACAGAGCGGTGACACACAGTGGTGACACACAGTGAGCGGTGACACACAGTGCGAGCGGTGACACACACAGACGCGGTGACACACAGTGACGCGGTGACACACAGTGACGCGGTGACACATAGTGACGCGGTGACACACAGAGCGGTGACACACAGTGACGCGGTGACACACAGTGCGGTGACACACAGCGCGGTGACACACAGTACGGTGACACAGAGCGGTGACACACAGACGCGGTGACACACAGTGCGGTGACACACAGAGCGGTGACACACAGTACGCGGTGACACACAGAGCGGTGACACACAGAGCGGTGACACACAGAGCGGTGACACACAGAGCGGTGACACACAGAGCGGTGACACACAGAGCGGTGACACACAGTGACGCGGTGACACACAGAGCGGTGACACACAGTGACGGTGACACACAGTGACGCGGTGACACACAGTGATGCGGTGACACACAGTGCGGTGACACACAGTGATGCGGTGACACACAGAGCGGTGACACACAGAGCGGTGACACACAGTGATGCGGTGACACACAGAGCGGTGACACAGAGCGGTGACACACAGTGACGCGGTGACACACAGAGCGGTGACACACAGTGACGCGTGACACACACAGTGAGCGGTGACACACAGCGGGTGACACACAGTGACACACAGAGCGGTGACACACAGTGATGCGGTGACACACAGAGCGGTGACACACAGAGCGGTGACACACAGTGAGCGGTGACACACAGAGCGGTGACACACACAGTGCGGTGACACACAGTGACGCGGTGACACACAGTGAGCGGTGACACACACAGTGGTGACGGTGACACACAGTGAGCGGTGACACACAGTGACACACAGTGCGGTGACACACAGTGCGGGTGACACACAGTGCGGTGACACACAGTGCGGTGACACACAGAGCGGTGACACACAGTGCGTGACACACAGAGCGGTGACACAGTGACACACAGAGCGGTGACACACAGTGCGGTGACACACAGAGCGGTGACACACAGTGCGGTGACACACAGAGCGGTGACACACACAGTGACACACAGTGCGGTGACACACAGTGCGGTGACACACAGTGCGCGGTGACACAGTGCGGTGACACACAGGCGGTGACACACAGTGACGCGGTGACACACAGTGTGACACACAGTGACGCGGTGACACACAGAGCGGTGACACACAGGACGCGGTGACACACAGTGAGCGGTGACACACAGTGCGGTGCACACAGGGTGACACACAGTGCGCGGTGACGGTGACACACAGTGACACACAGTGCGGTGACACACAGTGCGGTGACACACAGTGCGGTGACACACAGGCGGGTGACACACAGAGCGGTGACACACAGTGAGAGCGGTGACACACAGAGCGGTGACACACAGTGAGCGGTGACACACAGTGCGGTGACGGTGACACACAGTGCGGTGCGGTGACACACAGTGCGGTGACACACAGTGCGGTGACACACAGTGACGCGGTGACACACAGTGCGGTGACACACAGAGCGGTGACACACAGTGACGCGGTGACACACAGTGCGGTGACACACAGACGCGGTGACACACAGTGCGGTGACACACAGTGCGGTGACACACAGTGCGGTGACACACAGTGCGGTGACACACAGTGCGGTGACACACAGTGCGGTGACACACAGTGCGCGGTGACACACAGACGGTGACACACAGAGCGGTGACACACAGAGCGTGACACACAGAGCGGTGACACACAGTGCGCGGTGACACACAGTGACGCGGTGACACACAGAGCGGTGACACACAGTGCGGTGACACACAGTGACGCGGTGACACACAGTGACGCGGTGACGGTGACACACAGTGAGCGGTGACACACAGTGACGCGGTGACACACAGAGCGGTGACACACAGAGCGGTGACACACAGTGACGCGGTGACACACAGTGACGGTGACACACAGTGCGGTGACACACAGTGCGGTGACACACAGTGCGGTGACACACAGTGACGCGGTGACACACGGTGACACACAGTGCGGTGACACACAGTGCGGTGACACACAGTGCGGCGGTGACACACAGAGCGGTGACACACAGTGACGGTGACACACAGTGCGGTGACACACAGAGCGGTGACACACACAGTGCGGTGACACACAGTGCGGTGACACACAGAGCGGTGACACACAGTGACGCGGTGACACACAGTGCGGGTGACACACAGTGACGGTGACACACAGTGCGGTGACACACAGTGCGGTGACACACAGACACACACAGAGCGGTGACACACAGAGCGGTGACACACAGTGCGGTGACACACAGAGCGGTGACACACAGTGCGGTGACACACAGTGATGCGGTGACACACAGTGCGGTGACACACAGTGCGGTGACACACAGTGCGGTGACACACAGAGCGGTGACACACAGTGACGCGGTGACACACAGTGCGGTGACACACAGTGACGCGGTGACACACAGTGCGGTGACACACAGTGCGGTGACACACAGTGCGGTGACACACAGAGGGTGGTGACACAGTGCAGTGACACACAGTGACGCGGTGACACACAGAGCGGTGACACACAGTGAGCGGTGACACACAGAGCGGTGACACACAGAGCCGTGACACACAGAGCGGTGACACACAGTGACGCGGGTGACACACAGTGACGCGGTGACACACAGAGCGGTGACACACACAGTGACACACAGTGACGCGGTGACACACAGAGCGGTGACACACAGAGCGGTGACACACAGTGACGCGGTGACACACAGACGCGGTGACACACAGAGCGGTGACACACAGAGCGGTGACACACAGAGACGCGGTGACACACAGTGACGTGGTGACACACAGAGCGGTGACACACAGTGACGCGGTGACACACAGAGCGGTGACACACAGAGCGGTGACACACAGAGCGGTGACACACAGTGATGCAGTGACACACAGTGACCCGGTGACACACAGAGCAGTGACACACAGAGCAGTGACACACAGAGCAGTGACACACAGTGACCCGGTGACACACAGAGCGGTGGCACACAGTGACGCGGTGACACACAGTGACGCTGTGACACACAGTGACGCAGTGACACACAGTGCGGTGACACACAGAGCGGTGACACACAGTGACGCGGTGACACACAGTGACGCGGTGACACATAGTGACGCTGTGACACATAGCGCGGTGACACACAGTGACGCAGTGGCACACAGTGACGCGGTGACACACAGTGACGCGGTGACACACAGAGCGGTGACACACAGTGACGCGGTGACACACAGTGACGCGGTGACACATAGTGCGGTGACACACAGAGCGGTGACACACAGTGACGCGGTGACACATAGCGCGGTGACACACACTGACGTGGAGCCGTGCCGTGAGGAAGGAGAGATCATCTGATGAGCTTCGAGCGACGGACAGGGGCGGAGGAAAGCAGAGTCCGGAGTGGCAGTGAAATGGCAGCAGGAGTGACAGCTCAGACTACAGGGGTTTAAAGGCTGGAATACTCAGACTATCTGCAACACGTTTTTGTACTTGAATATTATTTACTGTAAAAGCCGATGATTTATATTGCTTGTGTTTAATGTGTGTGCTCAATAAACCTGCAACCGCTGGACTGCAATGTTCTGAGAGCGTGGACTTCCTTCATCATCTGAATAATACATGGGTGTTGGGTGCCAGAGGAGGGAGGTGAGGCGGCTACAATAACAACGTGCATAGATAGAACAATACGGCACTGGAACGAACAACAAGGGAATACATAGGGTGAATGCAGAAAATCTACCCGGATAAGGTCATCAGGAACTAGGGACAGAGGTTGATGGTGAGACGGGAAAGATCCAGAACGGGCAAGGCCATAGTGTGAGAGGTACAGGCTCTGGGGCCAGGACCAGCCTTAGGAGGTGCGGGGCCCAATTGGGAACAATGTTGGTGAGCCCCAGAACATTGAGTTGTCTGCCAGTTGGCCAATCACGCGATGTGCTTCAGGCTAGCACACAACAGGGCTGAGAGGGCTTCACTGATGCCTGTTTTACTGGAGATTTCTGATTGTTTGGTGGATTAAATGTCGTGGAAACTTGCAGCCGGTAATTGAATTTAGTGAGAAAAGCATTGAAAAGGCTGAAGAATGTGCTGCTAAGTGAATGGAAGTGGAAGAAAGCCTTGAAAGCAAAGTCGATGCTGAGGTGCTGGAACACAAAGAAGACAGTCAGGAATCAACTCTAACTGAAAGATCTAAAGTCTGAATTGATGAAAATCTATCTGTATGAATTTTAAATCTTTTTATTTGAATTTTGAATTTAACAGCAATTTGCATACATACAATGATAACAGACAGTGATAGTCAGGACATAATTCTACATCAGTATGTAAACGACCCTCAAAACCCTTACCCTTACCCACCCACACCACCCGGGGACAAACAACACTCACATACGTACACATCCACACAAATACGATAAGATAAACAAAATGGAAAAAAAAAAGAGAGGGGGGGGGGCGGGGGGGAGGGGTTGAGGGGAGAGCAGCTGCAATAAGACAGAGCAGTGATAGAGGGCACTCAGTCCTCTTCCGAGTCCGGAAACAAGTTAAGAGAGTTAACAAGTTCCAGGAAAGGGTTCCATGTATCTAGGAATGTCTTGGTAGAGCCTTTGAGAGAGAACCTAAGTTTTTCAAGCTTTAAGTTGTAGAGCACCTCCTTGATCCAGCGGGCGTGTGTCAGGGGACAGGTAAGCCTCCAGTTAAGCAAGATCAGTTTCCGGGCTAACAAGGTTGTAAAAGCCAGGACCCGCTTCAACGCAACAGAGAGGTTGGTGTTGGGAGGAATACCAAAAATAGCTGACAGTGGGTTTGGAGGAATAGTCTGGCCATAGGCTCTGCTTAGCACGTCGAAAGCACTCCTCCAAAAGGTTGCTAGCTTAGGGCAAGACCAAAACATATCACTATGGTTGGCAGGGGATTGATTGCATCTGTTGCAGGTGTCTTTAACAGCGGGGTATATTCTAGATAATCTTGCGTTTGTGTAGTGGACTTTGTGAAGGACTTTGCATTGGATTAGGCCATGACGGGCACATATGGAGGAAGAATGGATCAAATCCAAAGCAGAGTCCCATTGCTGGTCTGTTAATTTCGTATTCAGCTCGCCCTCCCATACAGCTTTTAATGAGGTATGAGGTTTCAATGTAACCGACCCTAACAAGTTGTACATAAAAGAGATGCATTTCTTCCGGTTGGGATCTAGAGCTAGGATGGAATCGGTCAGGGTTTCAGGGGGACGATTTGGGAAATGGGGGAATATCTTCTTCACAAAATCCCTAATCTGGAAAAAACGAAAAAGGTAGGAGTTTGGGAGGCTATAGTTGGACGAGAGCTCCGCAAAAGACGAAAAGATGCCATCCTTGTATAGGTTTTTGATACTACTGATGCCATTACTATGCCAGGTTTTGAATGCGGAGTCTGTACTTGAAGGTTTAAAGATGTGATTTTTAAGCAGTAGGGTCAAGATGGAAGGGCCTTGTAAACCGAAGTTTTTCCTAAGTTGACTCCATATCTTGAGCGAGAGGGACGCAATTGGGCCTGCTCCCACAGATGTTATAGGAAGGGGGAGTTGGGAGCATAGGACATACCGCAACGGGAGAAGTGAACTGGCCTTTTCCATGTGTACCCAGGTCGGTAGGTGGTCGCAATCATCATTCATCCAGTACAGGATTTTTTGCAAGTTAGCAGCCCAGTAGTATCGCCTAAAGTCAGGAAGTGCCAAACCGCCGTCACTCTTAGGAGACTGCAGTACCGTCTTTCGGACAGAATGTTTGTGTAGAACATATCAAATATAGGTATTGTGATAAAAACGCCGAGGTAGCGAAATCCGTCCTCCGCCCATTTAAATGAGGTTAAAGAGCGAGGGAGCTGCTTAGCCGATGAGTTAATCGGTAACAGTTCAATTTTTTGGTAGTTAAGTTTATAACCAGAGTACACCAAACCGTTCTAAAATATTGGTAATCACAGGGAGAGAGCTGACTGGATTCGAGATGTGCAGGAGCAGGTCATCCGCATACAATGAGACTTTATGAATTGTGTCAAACCGTGTGATATCTTTAAAGCCCTTCTCTGAGCGTAACCAAACCGCCAAGGGTTCTATCGCGACAGCAAACAGAAGTGGTGATAACGGGCAATCCTGTCTGGTACCTCTCCGAAGGGAGAAGTGGGGCGACAGTGTGCCGTTTGTTTGTACTGAGGCCACCGGGGACGAGTATAATAGACTGACCCAAAGAATAAAACTGTTACCGAGGCCAAACCTGTCCATCACCTCATATAGGTACCTCCACTCGACCCTGTCGAAAGCTTTTTCGGCGTCGAGGGAGACCACTATCTACGGGGTCTCACTACTCAGTGAATGGATGATGTTAAGGAGACGCCTAGTATTGTGGGAAGACTGTCGGCCTGGTATGAACCCTGTTTGGTCTAACGAGATAATAGAGGGCATCACTAGTTGAAGACGGAGCGCAAGGGCTTTAGAGAGGATTTTGAGGTCCACATTCAAGAGTGAAATTGGTCTATAGCTACTACAAAGCCGGGGATCTTTCTCCTTTTTAAGAATTAGGGAGATAGGAGCCCACGACAAGGTGGGCGGTAGGCGACGATGTAAAAACACCTCATTGTACATATCTCTCAGGACTGGTGCGAGGAGAGCAGAGAAAGCTTTGTAATATTCTGCAGTGAAGCCGTCAGGGCCGGGTGACTTTCAGCTTTGCAGCGATGTGATGGCTGCTTGGACCTCAGCAACAGTTATGGGACCACCCAAGTCTCTCGTGGCTTCATCGTCAATTCGGGGAAACGTCATACTACTGAGCATGTCACCTGCAGTGGGAGGACAATCGGAAACGTATAGTTCAGCGTAGAATTTAGCAAATGCTTCATTAATTCTAAGAGGATCAGTATGAATCTACCCTAAGCTGGATCTAATGGCTGGAATTAGCCATGAAGTCGCCTCGGTTCTGGCCTGATGGGCCAAAAGCTTCCCAGCTTTATCCCCAGATTCAAAAAAGTGTTGCCTAGATTTAAGCAGTCGTAGCTTGGCTTTATTAGTAGACGTGAGGTCAAAGTCTGTTTGTAACCGAAGGCGTTCTCTATAAAGGTTAGGGTCTGGGTCAGATGCATATTTGTCATCAATGTCCTTTATTTTTCGTAACAGGTCTGCCGTTCGGGACGTCTCGGTTCTTTTCAGGTTGGAGACAAAAGAGATAAGTTGGCCCCTAATGTAGGCTTTTGAAGCTTCCCAGAGTATACCTCTTGCTATGTCCGGCGAGTCATTCAGCTCAAAATATAAGGTGATTTGGGAGTGCAGGAATTGCTTGTAGTGAGCCTCTGCTAGTAATGAGGAGTTGAACCTCCACTGTTTAAAGGGGTTAGTTTGTTTACGAAAGTGAAGATCGAGGGAGGTTGCAGCGTGATCTGATATCACGATACTATGGTACTCGCTGGATTTGATTTGGGAGAACAGTCTGTCATCTAAGAGGAAGAAGTCTATACGGGTATAGGGACGGTGCATGTGGGAAACAACTGAAAATAATTTAGTCGTGGGAAATGTATGTCTCCATGGGTCTGTGAGCCCAAGTTGTTTGGCGAAAGCATGCAGAGTCTTACCTGATTTAGTTAAAGTGGAGGCTTTGTTCGAAGATCTGTGCAGTATAAGGTCTTGGACCAGATTAAAATCTCCACCCACAATGACGTGGTAATTTTCAATATTTGGGAGAGATGTAAAAAATGTGGTTACAAATGAGCTGTCATCCCAGTTGGGACCGTAAATACTGGCCAATATGACAGGTGTGTCTTGCAGTTTGCCAGAAACCATGACAAAGCGGCCAGCAGGATCTTCCACAGTTTCTTGTGGTTCGAACATAACGTTCTTACGAATCAGGATAGCAGTACCCCTAGCCCTATCATTAAATTTTGAGTGAAATAAGTGGCTAATCCAGCCTCTCTTAAGCCGTGTTACCTCTCTGTTACGAAGTTGGGTCTCTTGAATAAAAAATATATCACCTTTGGGCTGTTGCAAGTGGGCCATGATCCTGTCAGTCTTGGTCAGACTTCCCACCCCCCTCACGTTCCACAAGACAAATCTAAGAGTGTCGTTTGTGTTGGCCATACTTAGCTATATCCAAGCGAGTGGGCAGAGCGCTGTAGTACTGCAAGTCGAAACGGAAGAGCGCATCGAAACCAGCTGCCGAGAGTGGGAATGTGGGGGGGGGGGGGGGGGAGAAGGAGTGATAAGAAAAAAACAAAGAAAAAAAAAGATACATACACACGTATACACACAACAAACAAGTGGGACACATATCACTTAACCATCTTTCAAACCTGAGTCCCCGGACCTGAGATCCCCAATGTCCCAACTGAACCTTGAGTGCCCATTGCTCCAAGATGCGTTGTCCTCGCATCCGCATGGAGATATCCGATCTTAACTCCCAATATTTCCACCTCCCAAAGCAACAAAATCGCTCAATGTCAGTAAAGTGACATAAAATGAAATGAGTGTAGTAATAATAATAATAACAATGATAATAATAATTTGAAAAATAGAAAATAGAAATAAAGTAAAATTAAAATAAATAAATAAATAAATACAAAGTTGAAAAAATTGCCATAATAGTTGCACTGCCAATGTCATTGCTAACACTAATGGTAATCTTTATTTATTCATCTATTTATTTATTCATCTATCTACTCATCTATCTATATCTATTTATTTATTTGTCTATTTATCTATTTATTTATTTATTTATTTGTTTGTTTGTTTATTTGTTCCGAACAAGTAAAGACATAAATAGGAATAAATAACAACAACAAAATCAAAATAGTCAAATAATTGGACATTCCAGGCAATATTTGCAAAGCAATGAAAAGCATAAAGCAAAATTTAAATGTCCAACACTTTTTCTTTACAAGCTCGAAAAGTAGTGAGAAGAATAACTTATTTAATCTCACCCCTTCTCCCTAAACCCTTCTTCCATATTTAATAATTAATTAATTAATAATATTAATACCCCAGACAATTTTTAGAGATGCATACAGACATATATATACATACAACTGATATACACATACAAGTAATATGTATGAAGTAACCAAAAACATAAATTAATAATAAATAAAATAATAAATAAACATTAACCCCTGTTTGTCACCCATCCACTTCATCCTTGTACCTTGTGAAAAAAAGTGTTTTGTATGTCATTTTGAACAGGGTTCATATTTGGTTAATGGTTGTAATGATGATAATAATAATAATAAGACAAAGCAAATTAACAAAATGGTGATACTGAATAAGCAAGCCAACATATAAGTGGAACAAGAATAGCTTCCTTTGGTATTACATAGTATATCTTAAAATCAACAAGGTATAAAGAAAGAGTTAGCATCAGAGAAGTTAGCGAGTTGCAAACTGGGCTCTTGGATTAAAGCGCATGGCAAAAGAACATCAATTAAGTATTGTTAAACAAAAACGCTGTAGGATCAGATTAGTATAACACAGCCTTGGCTGTAATGAGCTCTTATCAGCCCCAGCCAGTCCGCTAGGAAGCCTAGTGTAAACAAACTAGCCGAATGCTGGCAGCGTTAGCAGCCAGCTGCTAAAAACAAGAAGGCAGAGACCAGATCACAAACCACAAGGTGGGTCCCTTAAGCCCAATTTTATAGCATGTGCAGGTGAAGAACCTTTCAAGTATGATTACACATAAACATTATAAGGAAAAGTTGGTATAAGATAGTCACGAATCGTGGTGAATTCTTACCAGCCTCATACATTTCAAGACAGGGGTCTAGTATAATCAGCAAGGCCGAGCTCTAGCAATGGCTAGTTGCTAAGAGCAGTCAAGCTAAAGTTAGTCCATAGTGTAACCGTAGATTAACCGGACCCCTGTGCCACTCGGATATAGACGTACCGAGCGAAGTCAGTCGTCAGTGGGTCCCGGTCTGCGGTGACGGTAAGATGAGATGAAATTCTGAGCGTCCTCAGGAGATGTTAGTCGTCGCCTCTTTCCTTCCCCGGCCATGATGAACAGCTTGGCTGGATAATGAAGGGAGGGTTTGAGACTCAGGTTGTACAGCTCCTTCATATCGTCTCGGTACGCGGAGCGTTGTTCAACTATCTCGGGACAGTAGTCTTCGAAAATGTGGATCGGGATATCCTTGTACTTCAGCTTACCCCTCTGCCTCCGAGCCTCACGCACCACCAACTCACGGGTCTGGTATCTATGGAAGCAAATCACAACTGCTCTGGGTTTCTCACCAGGGCTTGGCTTGGCTGTTAGCGTACGGTGGGCTCGGTCTAGCTCCGGGGCTGATTCCAGTGTGTGTTCGCCAAGAGTCTCGAGCAGGAGTTGAAAGAAAAAAGCTGTTGTTTGGGGGGGTTCGATGTACTCGGGGAGGCCGACTATCCTTATGTTATTTCGGCGACTCCTGCCTTCCAGGCCGATAAGCTTAGACTTTAGCTTGCCGTTCTCTTCGGTCACCGTAGTTAGCATTGTCGCTATAGCTCGTATGTCTTGGCTGGTGGTATCAGCAAAAGGCTCTAATGACGAAAGACGGTGTTGGTGATCTAAAATTGTGGTCTGGATATTGTCCAGCTTCGTTTCCAGTTTGGTGAACGCTGCGTTGAATTCTGCCAGTAGTGATACCTTGTGCTCTGTTAACATGGCTGCTAGCGTGGCCATGCCGGTGCTGGTCATCGGGTCTTCCGTCTTTTGCTCCTCTTTCTTTCCTCTGCTTGGCATCTTTACGGCGTGGAGAGGTGCTGTCAATGGTGTTTAAATATTTATGGGTAATTATAAAACTTAGGCTGAGCTATAATAAAAGTTGGAGGTGAACAGGTCGGGAGCGTGGAAAAGTGCTACTACTCCAACATGTTGCCCCCAGCGGATCTCCGAACAGCTTCTTTAACGGTGATCACTGTGTTCCCGCGCATCTCGACAAACCAGGCAGATCAGCTTCTTGCCCGTTTCACAAAACAGCTTCAGTTCTTCCTGATGTTCCTCGCACTGAAGTTCACTTTCCTTCTCTGTCCGATTCAGGCTCAGTGTTCGAGCTTTCTCAGACAGTCTCGCCAAGGCCCGGTTCACCCTGAGGCTGTGGTCTGTAAACTCCTCTCTACAATCCGGGCAGAGGTTTATCCCATCCTTGTCCCAACTCTGTGTGATACAGGAGCGGCAGAAGTTGTGCCCACACTCCAGTATAACCGGATCGGTGAAGAAATCCAGGCAGATGAGACAAATTGCCTCCTCAGTTAAACTCTCGATGGCAGAACAGATAGCTGGAAAGAGAGCAGGAAAGATTTACAAGGATGTTGCCAGGACTCGAGGTCACGAGCGAAAGGGACACATCGAAGGCGGTGGGTGTATGAAACAAACTACTAGAGAAGGGAGATGAGCTCGGAACTATAACAGCATTATAGGAAAGGATACAGGGACATGGACCAAACACGGGCTGGTGGGACGTGGTAATCCGGCGTCTTGGTCCGCATGGGCAAGTTGGGCCGAAAGGCCTGTTTCCGTGCGGTGTGACTATATGACTCTGTGAGGAAGGGACAGGGCCGGCGCTAACGAGGCCTCGGGTGTGACTGACTTGCTCCTGTTGGGCAGTGGAACCCGCCACCCGTACCTCCGTTCACAGCCCGGGATCAGGATGGACCCAGTCCTCCCTCCGGCTTCATTCTAATCCCCGTCACTGCACCTGCCTCTCATACACCAGTCTTCAGCTCACACCTACCCTCGCCGACAATGGGTCTACCTAGGCACCATTTGTCATTTGCCCTGTTCCCTTCTCCCCTCTCCCATCAAGCAAATGATGTAGAAGTGTGAAAACGCACTCCCCCAGATTCAGGGACAGGTTCTTCCCAGCGGTTATCAGGCAACTGAATCATCCTATACAACTAGAGAGCAGCGCTGAACTAGTATCTTCCTCATTGGTGACCCTGGGTCGATCCTTCTTTCCGGCAACTGGATAGCACGCAACCAAACGCTTTTCACTGCATCTCGGTACACGGGACAATAAACTAATGTAAACTACACTTACAGACAGCTCGAATTGGTCCTCGCCTCGACCCGAAACTTAGGTGAGGCTCACACCAGGGTCTCTTCCATACCTCGCAACACTGCTCTCTCTCCCCATCCCCCCACTCGCAACAAGGGCAGAGTCCCCCTAGTCCTTACCTTTCACCCCACCAGCCGTCACATACAACAAGTAATCCTCCGTCAGTTTCGCCACCTCCAACGTGACCCCACCACTCGCCACATCTTCCCATCTCCCCTCATGTCTGCCTTCCGCAAAGACCGCTCCCTCCGTACCGGGCATGAACATTGAATTCTCCCAATTTTTTTTCACCCTTGCTGTGTCATCCCTTTCCTCAGTCCTCGGGCTGTTTCCTCCCTTCCTCTGCCCTCGTGCTTCTCCTCCTCCTTTTTCCTTTCTTCTCCCCGCCAATGCCCATCAGTCTGAAGAAGGGTTTCGGCCCGAAACATTGCCTATTTCTTTAGCTCCATAGATGCTGCTGCACCCGCTGAGTTTCTCCAGCATTTTTGTAGGCCTCTCTTCTACCCCGGTCCCGGGGCCGCGCTGCCCGAGTCTCCCCACGGCCAACCCCCAGGGACTCTCTGATTCTCTGCTTCTCCCCCCAGTCTCCGTCACCCTGGATGTGGAAACAGCGCATCCGCTGCTCGAGGTGTCTGAGGATCGGAAGAGGGTGAGGTGTACCCGGACCCGGAGGAGTCTCCCTGATACCGGGAAAAGGTTTACAGACAGTTTGTGTGTGCTGGGATTGGAGGGATTCACATCGGGGAGACATTACTGGGAGGTGGAGGTGGCGGGTAGTTGGTGGTGGAGTCTGGGAGTCGCCGCAGAATCTGTGGAGAGGAAGAGACCGGTCACATTGACCCCGGAGACTGGAGTCTGGAGGATCAGGCAGGGGTGGTTTGACGGGTTTGATGCAATCACCTCCCTCCATTCCATCTCCCTGCCCGTCCCATCCCCGGGGGGTGGGAGTTTATCTCAGTTACAAGTCTGGGACAGTTTCATTTTACGATGCGGACACTAAGTCCCATCTCCACACCTTCACTGGGAATAAATTAACGGAGAAACTTTATCCTTCCTTCTGGACTTGGGATGAAAACCAGTGGCTGAGAATCTGCTCCGGTTCCGCTCCGGGTGTGTAAAAGGGTCGGGTCCCGGAACCGGCGTCAGGAGTGGGGCTCGGGCTGTGGGGCAGAAACCCGGTGGACAACAGGTCGGCGCTGAACGGCTCCCATTTAATCCCCAAATTCCGCGTCGTGAAACCCCAGTGAGCGCGGAAATGAAACCAGGGGGAATGTAAATGTGGGAAGAGTGAGTTAAACAGCAACTGACATCAGAGCTGTCTGTCTGTCGATCCGTTCGTTTTAACGCGTAAACCGTGTCCGGCAATGGAACAGAAATTACTTTTGTGAACATATAAATATTGAAACAATCTCCCTTCTCACGGGTTCAGCAGCAGCCTCGGGTCCTGAGCTCCAGGCTCCCCCAGATCCTAAAGTTCGCCGGCTCAGATAATTCATAGCGTGTTTGCAGCATTTGCTCTCCACACAACAGACTCGTTTACTGTGGAACGGATCTTTGGAAGAATGGGTTCAAACCGAATTCCCAGTCCAGGTGGGAGCCTGTTGTGCTGAGGCTCTTCCTGTCTCTCTGTAGGATACGTAGATCATTCCTTGTTTCAGTTGCCGCCAGACCCCTCCCTCACCTCTCTCTCAGGTACATCATGCCTGTATCGGTGCTGCTTCCTGCTCTCATTCACCACTTTAACGCTTCATTTCCCTCACTGCCAGTTTCCAACCAGCTCCCACTTTCCTCTGCTCGAGCCCCGACTCCTCCCTTCGATTTCTCACCGTCTCTGTCTCCGTTTCAGAGAAAACCGCGAGTGACCAAAGTCCATTCCAAGCCCGCGGACGCCATCAGCTACTTTGTCCATCCACTACCCCTGTTTGCGCATCGGAAATGGATTATTCCATCCAAGATCGAGTGCGTACAGCAACAACCCGCTTACATTTACACAATGCCCTCGCATTTCTTTTAGGAGACCCCAAAGTGCTTTACTGGTCGAATTCTCTTTGAAGTGCAGCCAGGAATGTCAACTGAAATGCAGGAGTCAATTTGCTGACAGGTACATTCACAAACAGAGTTCAAAAGCAAGTTATACTGTCCAAAGTGATTTGTGTTTATTTCCATTGCAGAATTGGAAGCATCAAGCACATCATTCGAATAAACACAATCTTTCAATTCGGTTCTTGTGAATCTTACTGGTCGTGAAAAGTTTCCAATCCAAGCCCACGGACACCTTCGGCTACTTTGTCCACTCACGACTTTACAGCATTGGAACTGGAGTTTTTTCTTCCAAGCTCGAATTTGTGCAACGAACAACCTTCTTGCATTCATCTCATCTCACATAGGAGACTGCAAAGTACTTTACTGACAAAATAATTATGAAATGCAACCACTATTTTGCAATGTAGGAAATGTTGTGATATTCAAAATCGGAGTTTAAAAGCAAGCAATACATTTTGGGTATTATTTCCAACACCATATTAGAAACACCAAGGCAGATGAAAACCATTCTTCGATGAGATTCCTGTGCATGTTACATGTTGTGCAAATTATCCAAATTCAGTCAAGTGACATTGAATATCTCCATTGAATTTATCTATTAAATTGAATGGAATTAATGATACTGCAAGTACATTTCATCTCCAAGGTCCAATACGTTGACATTTTTACAACCCTGATCATCTTCCCCTGTTGCTTCCCTCCTTCTCCCTAATCCTCGAGGTCGGACTTTGAAGGCCGCCCTCTACCCTGACATAAGAAGCTCTGAGACTTGGTGTTGAAACAAAGAACTGCAGATGCTGGTTTATACCAGGAGTAACTCCGCGGGTCAGGAGGAACGTAATGGATCGGGTCGGGGCCCTTCAGACTAGTGGGGTGAGTGGGATGGGGGTGAAAGCTGGAGGTGAGGAAAGTCCAAGATCAATCAGAGCTGGCCGCAACTTTAGTTCAGTCTAATTTATTGTCACGTGTACCGAGGTCCAGTGAAAATCTATTGGTTGTGTGCTATCCAGTCAGCGGAAAGACAATACACGATTACAATTGAGCCATTTACATGATATAAAGTGGCTAACGTTTATTGCAAGGCAAAGCCAGTAAAATCCGATCAAGGATAGACCGAGGGTCACCAATGAGGAAGATAGAAAGGGAGGGAAACTTGGAATGCAAAGGTCCCCGGGTGTTGTACCTCTTGTGAACAGGTTCACCCACTTAGAAGCCGTCGAGACAGAAAATGTTATCACACTGAGCGGCGGACTGGCTTGCGAAGCAAAAAGTGCTGTTGAGCCAAAAGCAAAGAGGCCAACGTCAGGCAACGCCATTGTAGTTGGAGACTCCATCGTGAGAGGTATGGACAGGGGTTTCTGCGGCAACAGACGGGATGCGAGGATGGTGTGCTGCCTTCCCGGTGCCAGGATCCAGGATGTCACGGACAGAGTGCAGAAAATCCTCAAGGGTGAGGGTGAACATCCGGAAGTGGTAGTGCATGTCGGCACAAACGATGTCGGAAAAAAGGGGATGAATATTCTGCAGCGCGACTTTAGAGAGCTCATAAAAATGCAGAAATGCTGGACCTCCAGGGTTGTTATCACCGGTTTGCTTCCATTTCCTTGTGCTGGCAAGAGCAGGAACAGGGAGATACGGGACCTGAACGTGTGGCTGAGGAATTGGTGCAGGGGGCAAGGATTTAGTTTCTTAGATCACTGGGATCTGTTTTGGATAAAGGGGGAACTGTACAAAATGGGCGGATTGCATCTTAACAGGTGGAGGATCAGCATTCTGGCAGGCAGGTTTGCCACTGCTACACGGGTGGTTTTAAACTGAATAAGGGGGGTGGGGTGTCAAATGGGATAGTGGAGGACGGAGTTAAAGGGAAAGAGAGTAAAGGGATGGTTAATGATCCCAGAATTAACGGGAAAGGAAGCTGACAAAGGGATAGGAGAATATGGCCAAGTGTAATAGGGATCGATGTGAAAGGTAAGATGTGTAAGGAATTAAAAGTATTGTATTTGAATGCGCGAAGTATAAGAAGTAAAGTAGATGAGCTTGAGGCTCAGTCAGAGGTTTGTAGATATGACATTGTGGGGATTACTGAGACGTGGCTGCAGGAGGATCGGGCCTGGGAACTTAATATTCAGGGTTATACATCCTATAGAAAGGACAGGCAGGTGGGCAGAGGAGGGGGGGTAGCTCTGCTGGTGAGGGATGGAATTCAGTCCCTTGCGAGGGAAGACATAAGGACTGACGATGTAGAGTCACTGTGGATTGAGTTGAGGAATTGGAAAGGCAAGAAGACACTAATTGGTGTTATCTACAGACCCCCAAATAGTAGCCCGGGTGTAGGGTGTAATTTGCAGCAGGAGTTAAAACTGGCACGTAACAAAGATAATGCCACTGTGGTGATGGGGGATTTCAGTATGCAGGTAGACTGGGAAAATCAGGTTGGTTCAGGACGCTAAGAAAGTATTTGTAGAATGCCTCCGAGATGGATTCTTAGAGCAGCTTGTAATGGAGCCGACCAGAGACCCTTCTTCAGACTGAGAGTCAGAGGAAAGGGAAATGCGAAATATAGAGGGTACATAGCAACGAGAGAGGATGTTACCGAACTCTTGTCATAGAGAGAACTTCAATGTAGGCATACCTTGAGGAGATTTTTCAGTGAAGCAGACAATTTTGGATTGAGACTCTTCTTCAGAGTGAGAGTGTGGGGAAAGGGAAACTAGAGGTAGAAGGTACAAAGCATTATGATGGACACTATTAAAGGGCTGTCCCACTTGGGCGACCTAATCTGCGAGTTTAGAAGAGTGTCTTCGACCTTCAAACTCGCATCATGGTTGACATGTGGTCCTAGGAGGTCCTATTTGGTCACTGGAAATTACCTTCATGCTCGAGGGAATTTCCCGAATACTAGTGGTGTCAGCTAGTCGTGGAAACTTTTTCAGCATTTTGAAAGATTTACCGCGAGTAGAATTTGGTTCGGCATGGTTCTTTTTAACTCGTAGTGGAGTGGGATCGCTATTTAGTTACAGGCACTCGAGGGCAGCTGTTGGCAATCTCCTTCACTGTCAGAGCATTTTGATTGGCTCATTGGAGTTTTCAGGACCAAGGAAGACCAACCGGTAGGTAAAACGCCCACTAAACTTTATTAAACTTCTTAAAAGTGTCTCCACTCCTCCCCCCCCCCCCCCCCCTCTCCGCTTCTCCCTCCCTTCTATCCCCTTCTCTCCTGCTCTCCCCTTCTCTCTCCCCGTGTCCTCTTTTCTCCCCTTCTCTCCCCGCAGGAAGGTTGAAGACACTCTTTTTAACTGGCGGATTAGGTCGCCCAAGTGGGACAGCCTCTTTAGGCACAGTAGAGCAGTGGTAGACGCTGCCCTACAGCACCAGAGACCCATGTTCAATCGTGACTACTGGTGGTGTGTGTACGGAGTTTGTACAGTACGTTCTCCCTGTGACCGCGTGGGTTTTCTTCGGGTGCTCACATACACTGGTGAGGGCATTTGGAAGTTCCGTGGTTAAATGTTACATCTTTGGTAGTCACCCAGGAAAAACAAAATGCGCCTCAAATAATCATTCTAAATGAAACAGCGATTCACTTGCACTTCATTCAATCAGGTACAGTGCATTCGGTGTTCACAGTTTGGTGTCGTTTACACTGGAGAAATGAAACGCAGATCGAGTGGTCGTTTTGCTGGGCACTTGCACGCTGTCGGCAAGGATGACCTGAATTTCCTGTAGCCTGCCACATTTATTCTCAATTTCACCCCCATCACCACCTGTCTGTCTGCACCTCCTCTGTTGCAGCATTGTACTCATCAATGGAATGGGTACAGATCAACAGCAGAGAGGGTTAACAGCTTCAGGTTTCTTGGTATCCCTGTCACAAGCCACTTTACCAGGTCCCTTTACACTGATCTAGTGATCAAGAAAATGAATCAGCATGTTTCATTTCTTACAGTAGGTGCATGAGAAGATTTACCCAAGGATTCTCTCGAATTTTTACAGATGCGCTATCGAAAGTATATTGGTGGGATACACCTCTTCCTGGTATGGCAACTGCTCTGCTGTTGAGTGCCTGAACCTGCAGAGAGTGGTGAATGCAGCCCAGTCCACCAAAGGCTCATCATTCCTTCCATCCAGTTCATATACAGTGTGTTGCACCAGGAAAGCTGGAAGTACCTGGAAAATAAAAACACCTACGCCAGAATCTTGTACATTGACTTCAGCTCAGCCTTTAACACCATCATCCCACAGAGACTTGTGGAGAAACTAACCCTGCTGGGCCTCAACACCACCCTGTGTCACTGGATCTTGGACTTTCTGAGAGAGAGACCGCAATCAGTCCGTGTTGGCAAGAACACGTCGGGCTCGATCACGTTGAGCACCGGCTCCCCTCAAGGCTGTGTACTCAGCCCGGTGTTGTTCACATTGCTCACACATGACTGTGCTGCCAGATTCAGGGACAATAAGATCATAAAATTCGCGGAAGACACAACAGTGGTGGGACTCATCAGCGGAAATGACGAATCAATGTACAGGGAGGAAGTAAAACAACTAGTGGACTGGTGCGGCAAAAATAATCTAGCATTAAATGTCAACAAAACAAAGGAGGTGATTGTCGACTTCAGAAGGTCGCAGCCCAAACACACACCCCTCAACATCAGTGGCACCACAGTGGAGAGAGTGGAGAGCATAAAGTTCCTCGGTGTACAAATCAGACAGTCTCACCTGGTCCAGGAACATCACTGGGATTGTCAAACGGGCCCATCAGCGACTGCACTTCCTGAGGAAACTAAAACAGGCCTCACTCCCCACCCACATCCTCAGGACTTTCTGCAGGGGCACGGTGGAGTCTGTACTCACGTACTGCATGTAAACGTGGTACTCCAACTGTGACTGCTCAGACAGGAAGGCTCTGCAGAGGGTAGTGAGGGGAGCAGAGAGGATCATTGGCGTCTCCCTACCCTCGGTACAAGAACTGTTCCAGAGCCGCTGTCTGAAAAAAGCTCTGAGAATAGCTAAGGACAAACTGCACCCCCTCCACACACACCTGGATCTCCTGCCATCAGGCAAGAGATACCGTAGCATCAAAGCCCGGACTACCAGACTGCTAAACAGCTTCCTGCCACAGCCTGTGAGGCTGCTAAACAGTCACCCTGTACTCACAGTCACCTGATTCTGCGGCTTTGCACTGACATTTTAATAACTCTGGCACTTGGCACTCAAATCAGCTGCCCTGGACATTTTAATGACTGATTTTACTGTATTTTAATGTTCCTGTTTTACCTGCTTTTAACTATTTATACTGTTTCATCAGGGACTGGATTGTTTTTACTGTTATTATGTGTGAAATGTTTAAGTTTTATGTGTGATGCTCCGGTATTCCCTGGGAAACGTCTTCTCATTTTGCACTGTACAACTGTTGCTTTGCAAGATGACAATAAAGGTTGATTGATTGATTGATCCTCAAGAATGCCTACCACCCTGATGAACCGCTACTCCCCAGACCAAGAATACCTCACAGTGAAATGCCATTCCTACTACCTGCCATAGAAATGTATATTGACTATCCTGTTCGCAGTCTACATTCCACCCCATGCTGATGCTAAGCTTGCATTGGAGGAACTGCACGCCATCCCCATTAGTGTTGAAACAAAGTGCCCTGAGGCTTTGTTCATAATAGCTGAGGAATTCAATCTGGCCAAACCCAGGAGCTTGACTTCAAAATGCTATCAGCACACCTCCTGTCCAACCAGAGATGTAAACACCTTCAACAACTGCTGCAGAACCAGCAAAGACTCCATCCCCCAACCACACTTTGGTAAATCTGACTTTGACGTTGAAGGACCAAGTACAGGAAGTCATGCAGTGCCGGTCTGAAGAAACAAGTGAGATTCTAGGCGACTGCTTTGAGTTGATGGACTGATCCTTATTCAAGGAGTCTGTCGCTAACCAAAATGAGTGTGCCACACATGTCGCAAACTTCATCAACAAGTGTGCAGAGGAATGCATAACAAACACAATACGTATGTGCCCCAACCGGAAACTATAGATGAACCGCAAGGAACACGTTGAAATCCAATCTGTAATCAAACGGGTCAAACAATCCCAAAAGGTACAAGAAATCTATCCAGCAGTTTTGCAAAGACATTAAGGATGTCAAGAGGGAATTCCAGACCAAGCTGGCAATAACCCCAGGCAATAACACTCACCTGTAGATTGTGGCGAGGCTTACATGTTATAAAAGGCTACAAAGTGAAGTCAGATTGTATCGCTGGTAAATGGGCCCCTCCCCAATGTGCTCAATTCTAGGCCAGCTTTGATCAGAAGGTCAGTGGAAGAACGTCACGCACCCCATCACTCGGGTGTGGCTGAACCAATGATTACTGTGGCTGACATAAGATCGGCCTGAGAGTGATTCAGCAGAAAGCCACTGGCCTGGATGAAGTCTCCAGTCACGTTGTTTGGGCCTCCATGGACCAGCTGCCAGAAATATTTACAGACATCTTTAATCTTTCACTACTCCATTCTGAAATCCACACCTGCTTTTACAAGAGATGCAAATAATTTATTAGCCAAGTATGTAAGAACATACAAGAAATTTGATTTGTCATATAGTCATACCAAAAAAGCAGCAAGACACACAACTACATAAAAATTAACATAAACATCCACCACAGCGCACTGTGATGGAAGGCAACAACATAATAGCTTCTTCCCTCCTTTTTTCCGCGGTTCGGGCTGTCGAACCATCCGCAGCCGGTGATCGAAGCTCCCACGTCGGAGCGATCAAAGCTTTTAGACAACCACTATCATCGTGGGGCCAATGCAAAGCAAAGTAGTGTGCCTCAATAACTATCATCCAGTGGCTTTAACATCCACCATCATGAAGTGCTCAGAGATGTTGGTGGTAACGCACATTAACAACAGCCACCAGCCTTGATTCATTGCAGTTTGTTTACACAGCAGCAGAGCAGACTCCAGCTCGCTGGCCCAAAACTCATCTCTGGAACACTTGGACAACATAGACACATATGCCAAACTCCCATTTATCACCGATAGATTCACCTTCATCACCATAATCCCACCTAAACTGGTTACTGTGGCAGTTGTAAGATCAGCTTTCCTGAGAGTGATTCGGCAGAATGCCACTGGCCCGTGTCCTCATCTCCAAAATCTGGACCAAAGACACAGCATACTTCCCTGCTCCTGGATCCTCGACCTTCTGATCCATAGACCACAATAAGTGAGGATAGTCAACAACACGTACTCCACAATAATCATCAACACCGGTGCCCCTCAAGGATGTCATCTCAGTCCCTTACTGTACTCTCCATACACTCACAACTACTTTGGGGAAACTCTACTCTAATTCCAACTACAAGTTTGTAGATGACACCACTGTGGTGGGTTGTATCATGCACAATGAAGAGACAGAATACGGAAAGGAGATAACCATAACCATATAACCATCTAACAATTACAGCACGGAAACAGGCCATCTCGGCCCTACAAGTCCGTGCCGAACAAATTATTTTCCCCTTAGTCCCACCTGCCTGCACTCATACCATAACCCTCCATTCCCTTCTCATCCATATGCCTATCCAATTTATTTTTAAATGATACCAATGAACCTGCCTCCACCATTTCCACTGGAAGCTCATTCCACACCGCTACCACTCTCTGAGTAAAGAAGTTCCCCCTCATATTACCCCTAAATTTCTGTGCCTTAATTCTGAAGTCATGTCCTCTTGTTTGAATCTTCCCTATTCTCAAAGGGAAAAGCTTGTCCACATCAACTCTGTCTATCCCTCTCATCATTTTAAAGACCTCTATCAAGTCCCCCCTTAACCTTCTGCGCTCCAGAGAATAAAGACCTAACTTATTCAACCTATCTCTGTAACTTAGTTGTTGAAACCCAGGCAACATTCTAGTAAATCTCCTCTGTACTCTCTCTATTTTGTTGACATCCTTCCTATAATTGGGCGACCAAAATTGTACACCATACTCCAGATTTGGTCTCACCAATGCCTTTAACATTTTAACATTACGTCCCAGCTTCTATACTCTATGCTCTGATTTATAAAGGCTAGCATACCAAAAGCTTTCTTTACCACCCTATCTATATGAGATTCCACCTTCAAGGAACTATGCACGGTTATACCCAGATCCCTCTGTTCAACTGTATTCTTCAATTCCCTACCATTTACCATGTACATCCTATTTTGATTTGTCCTGCCAAGGTGTAGCACCTCACATTTATCAGCATTAAACTCCATCTGCCATCTTTCAGCCCATTTTTCCAAATGGCCTAAATCACTCTGTAGACTTTAGAAATCCTCTTCATTATCCACAACACCCCCTATCTTGGTATCATCTGCATACTTACTAATCCAATTTACCACACCTTCATCCAGATCATTGATGTACATGACAAACAACAAAGGACCCAACACAGATCCCTGAGGCACCCCACTAGTCACCTGCCTCCAACCCGATAAACAGCCATCCACCATTACCCTCTGGCTTCTCCCATTCAGCCACTGTTGAATCCATCTTGCTACTCCACCATTTATACCCAACAGTTGAACCTTCTAAACCAACCTTCCATGAGGAACCTTGTCAAAGGCCTTACTAAAGTCCATATAGACAACATCCACTGCTTTACCCTCGTCAATTTCCCTAGTAACCTCTTCAAAAGATAGAGAGCATAGTTAGAGGATGGAGGACAATATCCATCCCCTCAATGTCAGCGAGACAAAGAAAATATTTATCAACCACAGAAGGTGCGGTGAAGTAGATGCCCCAACCAGCATCAATGATGCCAAAGTGGAAATGGTTGAGAGCTTCAAGTTCCTTAGGGTAAATATTATCAAAAAGCTGTCGTGGACCAATGTCATTGAGGCGACAACCAATTAGGCACATTAACACCTCTGCTTCCTCAATAGACTGAGACAATTCAGCATTCTCCAATGACTCTTACAAACTTCCACAGATGCACCAATAAAATGTCAGAGGGTTGTGTCACAGCTTGGTTTGGAACAGCTCTGCCCAAGACCACAAAAAATTGCAAAGTGTTGTGGAAGAAGCTGAGACTATCACACAGACCAGTCTCCCCACCATTGACTCGACATTTCACTATACCTCAGGAAAGTAGCCAACATAAGCAAGCACCCTGGCCCCGCTCTTTGATTAGGCAGAGAAATAGAAGCTTGCAAGCGCGCACCATCAGACTCACAAATAGCTACTTCCCCACCTGTTATTAGGCTTCTGAACGGTCCATTCATAAGATAGATTACAGTTCCAATTCTCCAAACAACGCCAATCTGGACAATGCAATTTTCTCTGGAACATGTGTTGGATGAGATTGGAGAAGCCAATTTCTCTTTGCCCTACTTATTGTACTTGAGTTTAACTCGATTGTACTGATGTGTGTACTTTCTGATTTGATTGAATAGCATCTAAATAAAGCTTTTCACGTACCTCTGTCCAAGTGACAAACCTGAAATATTTGTGTTTCTTTTCTTCATTCTGGGAGAAGAGACAGGAGCTTGAAAGCCTATCGTGCAGATTTAAAAACAGCTTCATCCCCTGAACCAACGCAACCACCTATTTCACACTCCCTTCCAGAGGTGCTGACATATTTTTATTCTTAACACTACCTGATACAGTTATTCCACGATTGCACTTTGATTCTTTGCTCCACTTCAAAGAGTACAGCCATCCTTTCCCCAATCTGCTGCTTTGCATTTGTTGTTGTATTTATAGGTGTATCTATCATTGCCATATACTGTTTGACAGGAAGGCACTGCAACGGGTGGTGAAAATCATCAAGGACCCCTCTCACCCTAACCATGAACTGTTTGCCCTCCTCCCATCAGGGAGGCGGTACAGGAGCCTCAGGTCTCGCACAAGCAGGCTGAGGAAAAGCTTTTTCAATAACACCATTACACTGCTGAACTCAGAGTCCCATCGCTAGCTATCTTTAGACTCTCCCATTTGCATACAGTTATCTGCCTATGTACCAGTTTTAATTCATCCACAATCCACACATTGTTAACCAGTATTTTTAATTTTTATTGCATGCTTATTTTTGTATTTTTATTTTTACTTCTTCTATCTTGCACTATGACTATGTCCAGACGCTAAACTGCATTTCGTTTTACCTATACTCGTATCTGTGCAATGACAATAAAGTTGAATTGAATTGAATTTCTGTGTAAAATTCATCTGAACAAGGAAATGAATTGCAACCTATATATATAACCACAAACTAATCTGAATTTGACTAATTTATTTTCGTAACATAAAATGGCATAACCTCTGTACTCTCTTACATAACTAGATATCTTTTAGCTTTTAACGGTATCATTAAGTCTGGCGCTGATCCCAAATCACTTGAAAGAGTTTGTGGCCATCTTTAAGGGTGATCTATCCATTGTGCAGTCCCTTTCAAGATGTTCTTTGGGAAAGAGACTTTTATAATTGGTTTCTTATTTTTTTTCATTCCAATGAAGAGTCGTTGATCTGAAAAATCAATTTTGTTTCACTCTCTGATCTCCTTAAACTTTCTTTGGTTTAAAGAGATATTGAGAAAGCACCTTGACTGATGGTATAATTGTATGGTGTGGCAATGCAAACGCCGGAGGCTGCAGCGGGTGTTGGTCTCATCCCGATCTATCATGGGAACCACACACGTCACAATTGATAGCATCTATATGAATCATCTCAAGTATGGGCCATCTACCATCAAGTCCATGCCCACTTCTTAATGCTTCCGCCAGCTTCAGCTACTTTCCCACAAATGTCAAGTGTTTGAACTCTAATCCTGACTTGGCAGCGGAACATTTCGACCCACTTCTTGCAAAACCATGAATTCGTTTTGCTCAATGTGAACACTGATGTCCTGCTTTTTATATTTTTTTTATTATCACCTCCTGAGGAGGAATTCAGAAATGCTCTCATAGAAGTTCAAGACACAGTTTTACTCCGTGTTGTTCATGATGTCAATGGCCAAACTAAATAACTTTTACTGATACTTTAATTTTTATAAATATGAGAGTCAAGTTTATTTCGTCTGAAGAAGCGTCTGGTTACTTGTTGCACACGGAACAGGAGTGCGTGCCGAATGTGTAATGGGTGTGCCATTATATAAGGACATATATGCGGAAGGTCAGCGAACGTGGGAAGAGATCATTCAGTTTGACGCATTCATTCGTGCTAAATGTGACCAGGTAATACCAACAGCAATCTGTCTCCTGCAGATAATTTCAAAGCTTCTCGACATCAATGAAAATAAAATAATTGCGAATCACAGGTAATTCAACGCCGTCGCGAACTCGTTTATGTTATTATGTTTTAGAATCAAATGAACAGTTGGTGCCTGAGAAACCACCCTCGCGATAAAAGCAGATACAAGGAACCGCAGATGCTGGTTGACAAAGAAAAAGACAGGAAGTGCTGGAGTAACTCAGCAGGTCAGGCAGCATCTCTGGAGAACATGGATTGTGGTCAGGACCCTTCATCAGACTGAGTGTGGCGTGGAGGGGTTTTTGAGGGGTAGATATTAGTATCTTTGGTAGATATTGTTGGCCCTAGAAACAGTAATATCCGACCAACCACCACCACAACCTCTCCAACCACCACAATCAGTCTGAAGAAGGGACTCGACGACAAACTCCATCTTATCGATATTCTCCAGAGATACCGCCAGATAAAAGCTGCGGCTTTTAACTCTCGGAAGTAAACTGGTCGATGGAGGGCTGATTCATAGAACTATTATTTCATGTGTTTTTGACAAATTTATTTAAAGTACGGGGCAGATTATAGATTGACTCACGATGAATGACGTAACGCTAAATCAATATCACAGGTTGATCAATAAATCCGATGACGGGCGGAACATTGCGGAGGATGCGTGCGGGTGTTTTACCCGGGGTCTTCATGGGTTCAGCCGTTCAGGGACCAGAATATTCGATTATATTGACAATTGCAAAACTTGAGAGCTTCAACAGAAGTCATGAAATATACGCGACGGCCGGGGGGGTGACAATTTTCCTAACAGAACGCTGTACTTAACGTAGTGAAGCGACAATTACATACGAAACATAACTAACTTCATACCAATGATGTTCCTCCAGTCCTTTGATAACTATGTAAAATAGTAAGATTAACCGAGAACTTACCGTTTGAAGTTTGATCTTGAAGTGCCAGATGGGCATCAGCCTGGGGTGGGATGTAGACCGCGGTCAGGATGATGGAGGTGAATTCCCTCGGTAGGTAGACGGGATGGCATTTCACAGCCAGAAGTTCCAGGTGTGGAGAGAATGAGTTGGACAGGACTGCCACGTTTGAGCACCACACAGAGTTGACTATGAGGCAGATACCCCCTCCTCTCCCTTTCCCAGATGCCAGGGAACGGTCCATACGGTGGATGGAGAAACCTATCAGGCTGGACCGCTGAGTCTGGGGAGCTGGGGGTGAGCCATGTATCTGTGAAACAGAACACAGAGCATTCCCTCAGCTCCCTTTGGTAATGCAGTCTTGCCCTTAATTCCTCCACTTTATTTTCAAGGGACTGTACATTGGCCAGTAGGATAGTAGGGAGAGGGGATCGAAGTCCCCTGCGCTTCAGTCTGACCTGAAATCCTGCCCGTCGGCCACAATTTAGCAACGTTACAAAATTTTGAGATTTAAAAAATCAATTCTGCAATTTATCCCATCAGATAAAGCATAAAAATAAGTTTAATTTGACACCAAATTCACTTTCATATCTTCAGTATTAAAAAAGTTATGGCCATTTTCATACTCGGAAATTAGCATCTTGTTCCCTATTGCTTTTGCATTGACAACACAAAAGCTGTGATCGAGGACAGTCAAAAGCCCATACATTTCTTAAAAATTAAGAGAAATTCATGAAATTTTCAGTTATTATAGATTGAAGCATTCTGAAACAAATATAAAACATCTTACTTGGATGACCTGAAATATAATTAGTTAATTACCTTATTGTAGTTAATTACAAAATTGACCGTTGTGACGGAAATAGTGATAAGCACCCAGACTGCCTTGAAAATTCAAAAATGTGATATTCTCAAGATCAGAACTTTAATATATTATATAATGTATTATATGCTATAAGTCCGTAACAGATAGGTAAATAAATTACAATTTCTAGCAATAGACCAAGTCTTTATGGAGAAGATCAGTTGCTAGCTGGTACATTGACATCTCATAATCAGTAGCATCATCATACTCCTCAGATTGTAAACAATAAGCAACTCTGTACACCTTGTTTTTCCTCAACTTTTCAATTTTGGCATTGTAAACTACAAGTTTTTGCTCTTCAAACCACGCATGACATGCCTTTCTGCCCACTACTTTCCCATTAAGAATGTCCTGTAGATTCAATTTCTTAAGAAAAGGATATGTTTTTTAAATAGCCTAAGTATCCAAATAACAAACTAATCCCATTCACACAAGAATTCACAATATAACATGATTTTTAAATCTCACTGTCATAAATTCATATTCCAAATGGAATGAATTTGATGTTTAATTCCCATAAATTAATCTAGAAACATCCACTCAATATAATCAAAATTTTAATTTTTTTGCACAATACATGTGACTAAAACTGATATTTATTATAAAAATATTGACCATGGGTAGACAATAACACAAAATATAGACGATTTAGATGCTCTTATGACATGATTGTCCAAAAAAAAGAGCATTTAAATCATCTTGCGAGTGGGTTTTTCTGGAACGCGATCGATTGGATCGTTGCATTTGCGGTGAATTTGAACCCCATATCGGCAGGAAAAACAATGCCAGTTCATATGGGGCCAAGACACATTTTCGCAACATCAAATCATCCATCCCAAGAAGCAAGTTTATATGTAAAATAGACGACTTACCCGGAGTTTTGTCCCGTTCATGCGATCCGTCACGTTGTAAGTGGTGAGGGCGTTAGAAGTCACTTTTTATTTTAATCAAATCATTAAATTGTCTCGCGATTAACAAAGAAAAAACAAAACGGGAACGCAAGTCATAGAAACATAGAAACATAGAAATTAGGTGCAGGAGTAGGCCATTCGGCCCTTCGAGCCTGCACTGCCATTCAATATGATCATGGCTGATCATCCAACTCAGTATCCCGTACCTGCCTTCTCTCCATACCCCCTGATCCCCTTAGCCACAAGGGCCACATCTAACTCCCTCTTAAATATAGCCAATGAACTGGCCTCAACTACCCTCTGTGGCAGAGATTTCCAGAGATTCACCACTCTCTGTGTGAAAAAAGTTCTTCCCATCTCGGTTTTAAAGGATTTCCCCCTTATCCTTAAGCTGTGACCCCTTGTCCTGGACTTCCCCAACATCGGGAACAATCTTCCTGCATCTAGCCTGTCCAACCCCTTAAGAATTTTGTAAGTTTCTATAAGATCCCCTCTCAATCTTCTAAATTCTAGAGAGTATAGACCAAGTCTATCCAGTCTTTCTTCATAAGACAGTCCTGACATCCCAGGAATCAGTCTGGTGAAGTCCGATCGATTTTTCTTCATCAGCTAGCAGCCCAAGGAAGTCCGCCTCCGACAGACAGGAGAAGACATCATTTTAATCCCGCCCCCCCTCCCCAAGCGCAAAGTCCCGCACACGGCCAGTGGCAGAGCTGCAGCACTGCTGAAGGTAAGTTTTGTAACATTGCTGCACAATGGAAGCCTCTCCGTTGCTTACTGTACCTGCTGTTTCTGTGAAACTGCGCTGGAACGGGAATCCCCTTCTACAGAGCAGCTCCAGCTCCGTTGTGATCAGGTATTTCCACACAGTTGGCAGCTCCAGCTCGGTTGCCCCTGGGAGATCCTGCCTATCAGCTCCGGAGGTCTTCCCGCTGTTTCCACGTACGGTGCCTGTGATCCTCAGTTGGGTCGGGTGTTCTCCAGCGATCGAGGGATTGTTCTCAGTCGGGGGCTCCCGCAGCTGCAGGAGATCGTGATATCGCTAGTGCCTTCAAGTGCACAAGCAGCTTGTCCGTTACGGCACTGATTTCTGCCGTTTCTCTGATCCAGGTGAGTTGAGTGAAGTTATAAATAATTCTCTTCTGTTGAGCTGCTGGCAAAATGTCGCCACAGGCAAGCGCCATCATTTACGGGTACCTTTCAGAATAGCAGGCAGTGACTAGTGGGGTACCACAAGGCTTGGTGCTGGGATCGCAGCTATTTACAATATATATTAACGATTTGGATAACGGGATTAAAAGTAACATTAGCAAATTTGCAGATGACAAAAAGCTGGGTGGCAGTGTGAACTGTGAGGAGGATGCTATGAGGATGCAGGGTGACTTGGACAGGTTGGGTGAGTGGGCAGATGCATGGCAGATGCAGTTTAATGTGGATAAATGTGAGGTTATCCACTTTGGTGACAGGGAGGCAGATTATTATCTAAATGGTGTCAAGAAAAGGGGAAGTATAACGGGATCTGAGGGTCCTTCTTCATTACTTACTGGAAGTAAGCATGCAGGTACAGCAGGCAGAGAAGAAAACGAATGGCATGTTGGCCTTCAAAGAGGAGTTGAGTACAGGAGCAAAGAGGTCCTCCTGCAGTTGTACAGGGCCCTAGTGAGACCAGACCTGGAGTATTGAGTGCAGTTTTGCTCTCAAAACTTGAGGAAGGACATTCTTGCTATTGAGGGAGTGCAGCGTAGGTTCACAGGTTAATTCTCAGGATGGCAGGACTGTCATATGTTGATAGATTGGAACGGCTGGGCTTGTATACTCTGGAATTTAGGATGAGAGGGATTCATATTGAAACATATAAGATAATATGGGTTTGGACACATTAGATGCAGGAAACATGTTCCCAATGTTGGGGGAGTCCAGAACCAGGAGTCACAGTTTAAGAATAAGTAGTAAGCCATTTAGAACAGAGATGAGAAAAAACCTTTTCACACAGAGAGTTGTTAGTGTGTGGAATTCTCGGCCTCAGAAGCGGTGGAGGCTGGTTCTCCGGATGCTTTCAAGAGAGAGTTAGATAGAGCTCTTAGGGATAGCGAAATTAAGGGATATGGAGAGAAGGCAGGAACGGGGTACTGATTGTGGATGGTTAGCCATGGTCACATTGAATGGCGGTGCTGGCTGGAAGGGCCGAATGGCCTACTGCACCTATTGTCTATCTTTGTTTGTTTGTTTATGATTTGATCTATTGAGTACAGTGTTGCAAACCTGTTGTGCTGCTGCTGCCAGTAAGAATGTCATTGTTCCGTTCTAATACATATGACAAGAAAACACTTCAATCTTGAATAATAATATTCTAATCACGTTTTTAAAATTCTGTGATTGAAACTAAAATTTGAAATTTTTAGTCTTGATGATTATAAATGCTGTAAAACAATTTGAATTTTTTTTTAATTGAATTTGCTGTTTTCCATAGTTTGCGCAATTTTCAATTTCCGGAGCAAAGTCAGTGTGGATCAGATACCCAGCTCCGAAGAATCATTCCACACTACAGCAGGAAGTAAAAATGCCGAAGACTGAATGGATCCACAAGCTGATGCAGTATGGCTATCAGACTCATAGTTTCACCCCTTGAAGAAAGAACAGAGGGACAGTATTGATGAAAATGATTGAATGGCCAAAGATTCCCGATACCAGTGTGCCCTTTAGGAAAAGCAGCGACCCATTGCATACTTGCTTTATCGTTTTAAATCCTGAGAAGACTTTCCACGTTGGAGATCAATTGCAGGTGATGCTGCGAATGTTTGACTTTGACGGAAATCCAAAACAATATGGAGGTGACTATCTGCAAGCGCGGATTCACACCCCAGACGTAAAGGCTGGTTCAGCAGGGACAGTTATAGATAACCAAAATGGATTTTATTACATTAATTTTACTTTATCCTGGCCGGGAAAAGTCCAAGTGTCAGTTTCCCTCGTTCATCCCAGTGAAGGGGTCAAAGTACTAAAACGGCTGCGTGAAGAACGGCCAGATCGAATTTATATGAAAAGCACTTTCAAGGCTGGAGCAATTTCAAAGACTACTGTTTGCAGTCTGTTTTTAACTCCAACTAAACCACTATGTAACTTTACTGATCTCAGGACAGGAGAGCCTTGGTTCTGTTACAAACCAGAAAATCTTCCATGTTCTACTCGAATCAATCATGCTGGAGGTGGACGTTTGACAGATATTTTAATTGGAGAAGAGAGGCTGTTTATCCAAAGGTATTCCACCTACATTTTATCTTTTATATTTTGATATTTCCATTTAGTGTTTTCTGTTTTAATTTCAGATATCTAGCATCTGCAGCTTTTTGCTTTTAAGTTACAATTCATTTTGGTTCTTTATTTATGGAGTTCTTAGTGATTTAAAGTATTTAGAGTATTAACTTATTAATAAAAATTTAGGTAGTCCAGTTTCATCTCGTATCCCAAGTACACGTTGGTTGGTAGGTCGGTCAGTTGCTTATTATTAAGGCTGCCTTAAAACACATAAAGGGGGATAAATCCCTGGAGCCTGACCGAGTGTATCCTAGAACATTGTGGGATGGGAGGAAATAAATTGCAGGGGTTCGGGCAGAGATATTTAATTAATCGTTAACCATAGGTAAGGTATCGGAAGACAGAAGGGTGGCTAAAGCTGTGCCTTTATTTAAGAAGAGGATAGGCTAGGGAACTATAGCCTGGAGAGCCCAACATCAGTGGTGGGAAAGTTACTGAAGGGAATTCTGAGAGATTGGATCCACCAGCATTCGGAAAGTCATGGACTGATTTATGGATAGCCAGCATGGCTTTATGCATGGGAAATCGCATCTCCTAAATTTGATTGAGTGTTTTCAAGAGGTGGCTTTGAAGAGGACAGGTTAGTAGACATTGACTGCAGGGTATTTAGTGAGGTCTTTGATAAGCTCCCACATGGTAGGCTGGTCTTGAAGGTTAGATCACATAGGATCCAGGGTGAGCTGGCAAAATTGAACATAAAATTGGCTTGGTGGTAGAAGTCAGAGAGTGATAGTGGAGAGTTGTTGATCAAATTAGCGGCCTGTGACCAGCGGTATGCCACAGGGATTTGTTGTTTCTCAACTATATGATTTGGTTGAATGTGTAGGTGGCATGGTTACTAAGATTATGGATGAGACCAACATTTTTGGTATAGTGAAGTGAAGAAGGTTATCTAAGATTACAACAGGATCTGTATTAGCTTGGGCTGGGGACTGACAGATGGAATTTAAGTCGGACAAGTGCTAAATATCTCACCCTGGAAAAAGATTCTGATAATCTGGCCTATCATTATCTCTCATAAATTAACATAATCCTATATTTTTCTTGCGTATGGCGTGCACAGCCTAAAGTTGTAAGACAACTTGTTCTGTTTGATCTGTTTGTGCACGCTGGGTTGATTGCATTCGTTGCAATAGGGTGGACCACGTGAAGGTTGCAATCTCCCACCCCGACATAATTCTCTCAGGTAGCCCGTCAGCTTCTGACATTCCAGAGAAAACAATCCCAGTTTGTCCAACCTCTTCTTATAACCAATGGTCTTTATATTTAAATGATATTGTTTATTTTTATTTATGCTACCAATGTGATGATATTATAATGAATGCTTCATGGGTTCAGGGAAAATGTTTTTTTATTTTGTCTGTTTATCGTTTTTCTCTACTCTCTATTTGGAGGGTACTTTTTACATGCAGAGGTTCTGATCCATCCTGATAATATTGGTCTTATTACACATTTGTTACCTTGCACAACCATCTTGTAATTTGTCTTTAATTTTCTAAATGGTTCCTCAGTTGAACCCCCACTACCTTGGTCCACTCCTTGAAGTATTATAGGGAGGTATTTTATTTTCCAGCACAAAGCCAGCAAGCCTATCCATATTGAACTGGTTCCTTCTCCCTAGGTGTCTACAGAAATTAATATGCAGCCTGCATTTTCCCCACAATGGCACACAAGCCATGGATCTATCTGATGTGTTCACAAACAGAAGTAATCTCCATGGAGAGCAATGTCCAAACAAGGCCACATTGTTGCTCCAAAACGTTTCAGTCTTTCTCACCACAATGTTGCACCTTATCACCAACAGACATCCAGTTGGAATGCAGCAAATCTAGTCTTTGCAGGGATAGGTTTATACTGGCAAACCCTTTTGACCTTTAATCACAGCCTTACTTTATTAACTTTGTTGTTTGATCCCTCTGTCAAAGCAGGGAAGTTATACTGAGCACTGGTTGAGGCTGACTTGCAGAGTTTACGCTAACTCATCCAGCTTACCCTAACTAACTTCTCTGCAACTCCTTTTTGTTGTTAAGACATCTGCATTGTAATGATGAGATGATCACTTGACATGCCCATCCAAGGATGCTGACTGACTGAAACCTCTGCAATGTGGGGGCTCAATTGATGTGGTGACAAAGAAGGCACTGACACAACTCAATCTTTATCAATATTCATATCAGTTTTAAATTAGTTAAACTATTATAAAGATAGTTAGATCTAGCTCTTAGGGCTAAAGGAATCAAGAGATATGGGGAAAAAAAACAGCAAAGGGGTACTGATTTTAGATGAGCAGCCATGATCATATTGAATGGTAGTGCTGGCTCGAAGGACCGACAGGCATTTGACTAAACCATTCAACAAGAGCTTTGTAACTCTTAATTGCCTAATTTACTAATATACTTTTCCCATCTTGCTGCCCAATAATTGAAACAACCAAGACTTGGATTCCAGATGTAAGATTAACTAGTTGGGATTACTTCAATGGGTTGTAATCTTCTCCGAGTTAAGATGTCAGGGTTCGCCTTCTGTGTCAGTTGTCCTTGAGTAATATCACTCACTTCTGGTGTACTTGATGTTTTTTTTGATGTTTTCACATCAATCTTCTAGAAGGCTGGGGGTCCTCAAATCCCAAATGAGACAATTGGAAATTGGAGCTTGGATTTGATTGCTCCTGACAATATTCTCACATTGGTATCATAACTAAGTCTTCCTACATTGCTATTTCATCATTTTAAACTGTACATCTGGTTATTCCTTATTTGCCATAGTGATAAAGCCCTTTTTTCCTGAGTTTGATGCCTTCGTTACTATCGGATTTTCTTGCCTTAATACAACTAAATGGTCACTGTTGTGCTTTCACTTCATTTTGCCTCTGAGCCTGGAAACCCTGTGAGAATGATGAGAAGATAGACTGTTACTTGCTTCTGCTTTTCCTTCTATCATGAAGATCTGATTACAGTTTGTCCCACATAGTTTAATCGCCATCGATGGCCTTTTGCAACAGTTCCTGATTCTCTATTCTGTGTCAATATTCTTCCAGTTAAATTGTTGTTAATTATTTTAATCTTCTCGGTAAACTTTATAGATCATGAGGCGAGCATGTGTGAAGTAATCAAATGGAAAATGATAGTAAGATTAAACGAGAATTTACCAGTTTGAAGTTTGAACTTTATTTTATGAGGAGTTACGTTGAGGGATTATGTGAAGAACCCGCCAGCCCGCATGCGCATCAATCTTCAAAGCAGCGGTGTGAAATCACAGATGATAGTTGGTGAACTAAATATAGTAAGATTAGAGAACTAGCATACCAGCTGACCTTTATGATAAGGGTTGGGAGTGGAGGGCATGTAATCCCTCAACGTAACTCCTCATAAAATAAAGGTCAAACTTCAAACTGGGAAGTTCTCGTTTAATCTTACTATTTTACTTCAGGAGTCACGTGAGTGACTTCGTGAAGATTTCAAAGCTCTGTGATTTCATGCCGTGGAACAAGTCCATGCGTCACACACTGTAATAACTGACTGAGGAGGAGTAACTGTAAAATGCACTCAGACATAACAGTTATTTGAACATGCTGATGCTTTATTAACAAAAATAATAATGACCCCTTACAGTCGGGGCAAATTATAAGACAGAGTTTAGAATTGAGTCAGCAAATAACCCAGGCTTGTCTATGGGTTTATTATAATATGTTTGAAAAGTTCTTTCACTAGATCATCCTGCTGTCGCAAGGATGTGGTCCATGGGAACTTCCAAAAGTAGGATGACAGTGCACTTCTGGCAGTTAATGGCACTGTAGGACAGACCTTCATCAAAGTACATACCGGTCAAGATTTCTAATACATCAGTCATGCAAGGCGTATTTTACGTTATGTCAGTTCGTTCACAGAACGTCTCCCATTTTCTGATATAGGAGATATATTGTTTCTTGGTGGAATCTCTCCATGCCACTGTGATCATATCCACGGTTCGATCCGCTAGTCCAATTCCCAAAAACGGTCTCATCAGATTCTGCAAATGAACAAATTTGACCGGTCATGGCACGGGTGAATCTCACCTGTCACAGGATGAACCAACAAACTATAGTATTTGGGATTTGCCATGCAGGGTTCTGATACCATACCCAGAACCACAGGGAACCATGGTTGAGGAGGCCAGTTGGGTACTGCCAAAATACCCGAAACGGAGTCTTTTTGCATTTTTTGCAAGACCCGACTGATGAGGCAGAAGGGAGGAAATGCATAGAAAAACAGTCCTCCCCAATGCAGCGAGAATGCATACATCGCCACTGCCCCAGGATCTGGCTGCCAAGCAACATATGTTGGCAATTGGTGATTGAGCCTGGATGCAAACAGGTCGATATCCGGCTACAATGTCAGTAAACACTTTGTGGTCCAACATCCATTCGGTGTTGTCATTAAATAGTCGTGACCTGGTGTCCGCCAATGTGTTAAGTTTACTGGAAGGTAAGTAGCTGATACCCAAATATTTTTCTTGATGCTCCTGTGCCAAATAAGTTTAGCCAAATAATCACCGGATATCGACTTAATTCCACCCATGCGATTAATATAAGATACCGCAGTGGTGTTGTTGACCCTGAAGTTGAACATGCAAATGCTGCACTCTCCAATCACTATTGCTTCCGCTGTTCTGGATGTCATTCAGATCTATATCGTGAGACCAAAGCGGAGGTTGGGCGATCGTTTTCGCGCCGACACCTCCGCTCGGTCCGCCATAACCAGCTGACCTCGCCTGTGGCTCAGCACTTAACTCCTCCCCCCTCCCCACTACCGTCTCCGACCTCTCTGTCCTGGTCTCCTCCCATGGCCACAACGCGAGCACACCGGGGGCATGTGTGTGTTACCGACCTCATATATTCCGTTTGGGGAGTCCTGCATCCTGGGGCATGAACATCGAATTTCTCCCAATTTTGTTATTCCTCTTGCCTGTCTCCTCCTCCCTCAGCCCCTGCTGTCTCCGTCTCCTCCCATCCCCCAGCCCTTCGGGCTCCTCCTCCTTTTTCCCTTTGTTGTCCCCACCCACCCCCGCCCCCGATCAGTCTGAAGAAGGGTTTCGGCCCGAAACGTTGCCTATTTCCTTCGCTCCATAGATGCTGCTGCACCCGCTGAGTTTCTCCAGCTTTTTTGTGTAACCTTCGCTTCTCCAGCATCTGCAGTTCCCTCTTAAACACTTGATATGTCTATATAGTTTTACATCTACAACCCTGCCCTCATTAACATGCATAGTCAACTTCCTTCTTCAAAAATGAATCAAATTCATTTGTTTCCATGGAACATGAGACTGAGGGGCGATTTTATTTGAGATGGATTAAAATTATGAGGCCCTGGATGAGGAAATAGAAAGAGACTCTTTTTCTTAGCAAACCTAAAAATGTAAATGAGTTACTGGAACAATGACTGATATGAGAATTTTTGTCACCCTCATGTGCATGAAAAGCTATGACCTGCCAGGCTCAGACCTTGTTCTAGAAAACGAGTTTTGCTTGAATTGTGAATAATCTCTGATTATCCTCTACCTGATGTTTTAGTTGTTAGTTACAGAGTCTGATATTTTAAAAGAAAATCAATTGTTCCCAGTAAATAAAGTAATTTAACGTAGATCAATTGGATTTTAGATGGATTTGCTAAATTACAGGTTCCATACTATTCAGAAAGACATTTGAAGCTAATATTGTGGAAGCTACATTATTTGCAATGTGCTAGGTTGGATAAGTAGATTATTTGATGACTTTCATGGACTGTCCTTTGTATGCATTTTAATATTGACACAGTGACTTAATGAATGGTATTAACATTTGCAGTAAAGTCAACGTCAAGAAGCCCATATTACCCTGTGCCATGGGTTATATAATCGTAGAGTCGTCACCGTCAACCAAGTAAGATCATTTTCAATCATGTCTAAAAAAATTATAGTCTAGGTGTATGAGGACGTAAATCATCTAGAATAGTGAAGCAGTTTCCTCGCAGAATAAATATGGCAGACCTTACAACAAAATATAACATTATAGCACATGTATTTCTTTCTTTGAATTTGAAGAGAATTTTATGTTATAATTTATTCAGCAAAATGTAGTATTTTCCAGGGCTAGTATTGATTCAATATTATGCACCTGTCGGCACTTCTCAACCAATACAATCCATTTATTCTTATAGGAGATATGGTTGCCAATTGTATTTTTAATAATTTTAATAGATGGTTGAAAATATAATCTCAGATAAACTGCATTTTTCTGGGACTGAACCCTCTTTTCCTGGTGTGGACCATCAGCAGTGAGGCAGATCATCACCCAAATACATCTAGCTCATGCAGCTCTTCCATTGAGTTCACCGAGCCAGCTCTCAACAGCAACTGTACCAATAAATGAATGTGTTAACTTTTTGAACAGAAAAGGATATGGGCTTGAAGTACTAGTTGGTTAACCTGCTACTAATCACTTGGGTGATATGAAATTTTAAAGTAGCAATTCTGTACCTCCTGGCAGTTCATTCCAGATGTGAAAAATATCCTCTGATACCTTTCTTTCCGTTTGCTCTCTAACTTAGAATCCTCTAAGTTTGGAATAAATACAACTGGGTGTTCACTTTATTGCTGCCTCTCAATAATTTTGATATAATTTATCTGTAGTACTAACTCCATCTGCACCATTTTACCACGGTTCTACTATTTACTGTGCAAGTCCAACCCCTGGGTTGACAGACCAAAATCAATGTATCACACTGATCACAGTTAAATTCCAGTGGCCACCTCGTTAGCTCACCTCCCCAACTGAGCTATTCTGTTGTGTACTTCAATATTACCGTGAGAGTTTTGAGAGAGCATAGGGTAAGAAGGATCTCGGGCATCATTTTCACTCTTGAATGAGCTGCCAGATAAGGCTACAGAAGAAGATACAATTGCTACTTTAATAAGATAGAAATTGATAGGAACAGGCTACAGGCTAAATGTGGGACTAGCTCAGAATCCCAGAATGATCAACATGGACAAAGTAGTCCGAAGAATCTGTTTCCACGCTCTATAGCTCTGTGATTCAGTAGAATATGGAGAAAATGAGCTCTGTTGTGTAAGTATTACTCACTGTCCACCATATCAGCAATTGGGGTATAAATTTACTAACAATGTTAACTAACAGCAGTGGATCCACCTGACCCCCAGGCCATACACAACTGGTCACAGGCCTTCAATCAGAAAAACAACCTCCACAACTACCATTTCTATCTCCACTGACCTCCTTACCCCTCCTCCACACTGCTTCCTCTCCCAGTTTGACCTGGTCACCCCTACTGAAATCTCCAAACTCATCAGCTCTTCCAAACCCACTACTTGCTCCCTGGACCCTCTCCCCACTCCCCTGCTGAAGTCCTGCCTCCCCGTTCTCTGCCCCTCCCTCATTAATCTGTTCAACTCCTCATTGTCCCAAGGAATTGTCCCCTCTGCTTTCAAAACTGCTGCTGTCACACCAATCTTAAAGAAACCTGGTCTTGATCCCTCCTCTCTCATTAACTATCGCCCAATCTCAAACCTCCCCTTTCTTTCAAAAACCCTGGAGCGCATAGTTGTGTCGAAACTTCATTCCCACCTCCTCGCGTATAACCTATTCAAACCCCTCCAATCTGGATTTCGCCCCCTCCATAACACAGAAACTGCTCTCCTCAAAGTCCTCAACGACCTCCTCACCTCTGCTGACACTGGTTCCCTCAACATCTTCATCCTCCTCGATCTGAGTGCAGTCTTCGATACCGTGAACCATAACATCCTGCTTACCAGACTTAAAGACCTTGGCATTGAAGGTTCTGCACTCAGCTGGCTCCGTTCCTACCTTTCCAACCGATCCCACTTCATCTCTCTCCATCACCACACCTCCGCTACCGCCACTGTCACTCAAGTCAAGTCAAGTCAAGTTTATTTGTCACATACACATACGAGATGTGTGCATGAAATGAAAGTGTGGCAGTGCTCGCGGACAAAACAACCAAACAGCTTTATAAACACAATCATAACACACATATTCTTTTATATAATAAATAATGGAAGGAAAACGTTCTGTAGAGTTAGTCCCTGGTTAGATAGGCATTTACAGTCCGAATTGCCTCTGGGAAGAACTCCTTCTCACCTGCTCCCGTTCATCACCGCATGGCAACGGAGGCGTTTGCCTGACCATACGCATCTGAACAGTCCGTTCAGGGGTTGGAGAGTCTACACCATGTTTTCTTTGCTCATTGATTTTGCACCCTCCTGTTGTATAGTTTCCTGCAGGGGTGAGATGAAGTTTCCCATAGGGCTTTCCGGCCGAACCAACATACTCTCTGCAAGAGCCTTCCTTGCCTGGCATCAGAGAATTCCCGAACCATTATGGTAAAGTTTTTCCCTTACAAATATGCAATTTCCACCGCCCGCTGCGTAGAAGCCCTGGAGAGATCCTCGAGACACTTCTGCATTTTCCTCCATTGCCTTAGTGGTTACAAGGCGCCTGCCCTTTGCCTTCTTCCCAAGTGGCTGAGGCGTGGTGAAATGACCAGATGTCATAATCCCTCAGAGATGTTGCTCCAGATATTTAAAACAGTTCACACCAATCCACAGTATCCCCATTTATCCTCAATTGAGTTTACGTCCTCGTATGATGTGCCCTCCTCAAAAGCCATGATCATCTCCCTTCGTTTTTTATGATTCAAGAGTAGGCTGTTCTCCTTGCACCAGATTGCGAGATCAGCTCACGCTCCTCCCGTAAAGGGCTTCTCATCATTTGTCCCAGAATCATGCCCACCAGCCACACATTGTCATCATCTACCACCATATAACAATTACAACACCGGAAACAGGCCATCTCGGCCCTACAAGTCCATGCCGAACAAATTTTTTTCCCCTTAGTCCCACCTGCCTGCACTCATACCATAACCCTCCATTCCCTTCTCATCCATCTGCCTATCCAATTTATTTTTAAATGATACCAATGAACCTGCCTCCACCACTTCCACTGGAGCTGCATTCCACATCCGCCGCCACTCTCTGCGTGACAGAATTTACCCCCCCCCTCAAATGAGGAACCTAACTTTCTGTCCCGTAATTCCTGAAGTCATGTCCTTCTTGTGGTAATCTAATCCTATTCTCAAAGGGAAAGCTTGTCCACATCAACTCTGTCTATCCCTCTCATCATTTTAAAGAACCTCTATCAGGTCCCCCTTAACCTTCTGCGCTCCAAAGAATAAAGCCCTAACTTGTTCAAGCCTATCTCTGTAACTTAGGTTGTTGAAACCCAGGCAACATTCTAGTAAATCTCCTCTGTACTCTCTCTATTTTGTTGACAATCCTTCCTATAATTTGGCGACCAAATTTGTACACCATACTCCAATTTTGGTCTCACCAATGCCTTGTACAATTTTAACATTACATCCCAGCTTCTATACTCAATGCTCTGATTTATAAAGGCTAGCATACCAAAAGCTTTCTTTACCACCCTATCTATATGAGATTCCACCTTCAAGGAACTATGCACGGTTATACCCAGATCCCTCTGTTCAACTGTATTCTTCAATTCCCTACCATTTACCATGTACGTCCTATTTTGATTTGTCCTGCCCAGGTGTAGCACCTCACATTTATCAGCATTAAACTCCATCTGCCATCTTTCAGCCCAAATGGCCTAAATCACTCTGTAGACTTTGGAAATCCTCTTCATTATCCACAACACCCCCTATCTTGGTATCATCTGCATACTTACTAATCCAATTTACCACACTTCATCCAGATCATTGATGTACATGACAAACAACCAAAGGACCCAACACAGATCCCTGAGGCACCCCACTAGTCACCTGCCTCCAACCCGATAAACAGCCATCCACCATTACCCTCTGGCTTCTCCCCCATTCAGCCACTGTTGAATCCATCTTGCTATTCCTGCATTTATACCCAACAGTTGAACCTTCTTAACCAACCTTCCATGAGGACCCTTGTCAAAGGCCTTACTAAGTCCATATAGACAAAATCCACTGCTTTACCCTCGTTAATTTCCCTAATAAACTCCTCAAAAAATTCAAGAAAATTAGTCCAACATGACCTTCCAAGCAAAAATCCATGTTTACTTTTCCTAATCAAACCCCTGTTTATCTAGATGCTTATATATATTGTCTCTAAGTATCTTTTCCATTAATTTTCCCACCACTGAAGTCAAACTAACAGGTCTATAATTGCTAGGTTTACTCTTAGAACCCTTTTTAAACAATGGAACAACATGCGCAGTACGCCAATCCTCCTATCCCCGTTTCTAATGACATTTGAAATATTTCTGTCATAGCCCCGGCTATTTCTACACTAACTTCCCTCAATGTCCTAGGGAATATCCTGTCAGGACCTGGAGACTTATCCACTTTTATATTTTTCAAAGTGTCAGTACTTCTTTTACTTTGAACCTCATAGTATCCATAGCTACTCTACTAGTTTCCCTTACCTCACATAATTCAATATCCTTCTCCTTGGTGAATACCGAAGAAAAAAAATTGTTCAATATCTCCCCCATCTCTTTTGGCTCTGCAGATAGCTGTCCACTCTGTCTCTCCAATGGACCAATTTTATCCCTCCTTATCCTTTTGCTATTAATATAGCTGTAGAAACCCTTTGGATTGACTTTCACCTTACTTGCCAAAGCAACCTCATATCTTCTTTTAGCTTTTCTAATTTCTTTCTTAAGATTCTTTTTACATTCCTTATACTCCTCAAGCACCTCATTTACTTCATGCTGCCTATAATTATTGTAGATCTCCCTCTTTTTTCCGAACAAGATGTCCAATTTCCCTTGAAAACCAGGGCTCTTTCCAATTTTTACTGTTTCCTTTCAACCGAACAGGAACATAAAGATTCTGTACTCTTAAAATTTCCCCTTTAAATGTCCTCCATTTCTCTTCTACATCTTTCCCATAAAACAAAATGTCCCAGTTCACTCCTTTTAAATCATCTCGCATCGCATCAAAGTTAGCCTTTCTCCAATCAAAAAATCTCAATCCTAGGTCCAGTTCTGACCCTCTCCATAGTTATATTGAAACTAATGGTATTGTGATCACTGGACCCTAAGTGCTCCGCAACGCATACCTGTCCAGTCTCATTTCCTAACAGGAGGTCCAGCACTGCCCCTCCTCTAGTAGGTACCTCTATGTATTGCTGCAAAAAACTATCCTGCACACATTTTACAAAACTCCAACCCATCCAGCCCATTTACAGAATGTGTTTCCCAGTCTATGTGTGGAAAGTTGAAATCTCCCACAATCACTACCTTGTGCTTACTACTAATCTCTGCTATCTCCTTACATATTTGCTCTTCCAATTCTCGTTCCCCGTTTGGCGGTCTATAATACACCCCTATAAGTGTTGCTACACCTTTCCCACTTCTCAATTCCACCCAAATAGCCTCACTAGATGAGCCCTCCAATCTATCCTGCCAAAGCACTGCTGTAATATCTTCCCTGACTAGCAATGCAACACCTCCACCTCTTGCCCCTCCAATTCTATCACACCTGAAGCAACGAAATCCTGGAATATTTAGTTTCCAATCACAGCCCTCCTGCAACCACGTTTCACTGATCGCCACAACATCATACTTCCAGGTGTCTATCCAGACTCTAAGCTCATCCACCTTTCTTACAATGCTCCTAGCATTAAAATATGCACATTTAAGAAAACCCCCCGCCTCTTATTCTCTGTTTATTTCCTTTTTTTCCTTTCCTCCTGCTTGTGTCCGAGTGCCTTCCCATTTCTTTGCTTCCTTGCCTCCCATTCCGATGTTACGTTCCCCCGTCTCCCATCTTGACTACCTGGGCCTGGCGGTGAGAACGTCAAGGCGTTCCCCAAGACTCTGTTTTCTCGGCCCCCCCCTCTTCATCACTACATCCTCCCCCCCTTGGTCATATACTCCGTCACCTCAAACTGGACTTTTCCATTTCTATGCTGATGACAACCCCAGAGCTAACAAAAGCACCAAGTCCCCCCATCACCCCCCTCTCTCCCCTATCAACTCCCTGCCTTTCAGCCATCAAATCTTGATGGCACTCAACTTCCATTAAATTGACACAGTACCAAGACAGAAGAGTCTCCTCAGTGGCTCCACATCAACACTTACCACATTAAACCAACCCACTCGCATCTATTGACGGCACCACTGTCTCCCCATCTCCTCCTGCCCCCAACCTGGGCTGATCTTTGCCTCAAACCTCTCCCATTGAGCCTCACATCCGCCCATGTTTGTCAAAACAGCATTTTTTTCACCTCTGCAACATTGCCAACTATCATACCCTCTCTCACGACCCCCCCCCTCCCCTGCCTGGCTTGAAAGACTCATCCAGGCCTTCATCTCCTCCCGACTGGGGACTACGGGAACTCTTTCGCTTGTGTGCATTAATCTCCAGCAACATCACTACCGGACTTTGCCACCTGGTCCAGAAACGCAGCCGCCCGGCTCATGACCCACACTGCCAATCCCTTGCACCACATCACTCCAGTCCTCAAAGAAACTTCACTGGCTTCCCATTTCCCACCGGATCATCTACCAAATCCTGGTCCTCACCTACAAAGCCCTCAACCACTTTCCGCCCGCTCCCATAATCTCACTGACCTCCTCTCCCCCCTACCACAACCCTCACGGTCCCTCAAATCCATTTCATCCGGTCTCCTCTCCATTCTGAAATCCAACCGCTGCACTTTTTGGAGACAAGCCTTCTTCCAGGTCAGCTCCCAGCTCTGAAACCTCCCTCCCACAATTGATCCGAACTTCTGAGTCCCTCACCATCTTCCAGTCCCGCCTCACGACCCATCTCTTCATCCTCTGCATACCCTTAGTCCCATGTCCCACTCCCTTTCACATCTCTTTCTTACTGCTCTAATTTTGTTTGAGTTCGAGCGACTCAACATGTAAAGCCACTTTGAAGTCCCTTGAAAAGCGCTATACAAATAAAATGTAGGGTATTATTATTACCCCCTATGTCATCCAAACCAATTTTGAAGCAAGGTCTAGCCTACCTTGGAATCCATATGACTCGGATCTTTGCAAACTAAACTTACCAATGTGTGATCTGTTGAAAGGCCTTTTGCTGAAGTCCAGAAGATTAACAGTCACTTGCCCTGACATCATCAGTCGTTCTGTTGACATAGATCAAAAACCTGACAGATTCATGAGAACAACGATTTCCCGCAAACCAAAGACCTTGCTGACGTATTCTCACGCAAGGTTCTGTCCCAACTAGAATCCCGGGTCCACCACACTCTGCCCACCACTGGCCGTTGGCTGCACGGCCTGCAGCTCAGTTCCTCTGATTCTGTCCGATGCCTGGCTCAAATACCCGTCTTTGCAACAGTGTGGCCACCCACGCCTGGTTTCAGAAACTCATTTCTGGCTATGCATCGGAACAAAGGGGCTGGTGCCAACTAATGGACATACAGATTGTTCACAGTACTGCTCAGGACTTCCCAGTGTCGGTGACTATCTTGTCCCATTAAAATTAGACCTAACCACTATAAAATGGTATTGAATAACCAAGGGCAAAATTTTCTCTTTGTCCCCTTATTTTCCGCCACAGTTCTTGACGAATGCTATCCGGGGAAAACCAATGTCTACACCGTCTGGCTTTTATTTAAGAATCGGCGTGATGTCACTGATTTCCGCGCTAACCTTGCAAAAATTCATAGCTCAACACTCCTGCCAAAGTTACCGAGTGCCTTCGTAGGAAAAAAGTGGCATCTGGGGGTGAGAGGCCTGCTCTTGCGTCAGTGGTTAGACTACTTTGATCTGCATAATGGGGCAGGTTAGTATGATCCTATCACTCCAGATACAGAGGGGGCTGGCGTGGGTGCCGATCCGGCTGTATATCCGCTGTGCAAACGAAATTTCACAAGTTTTTTTATATCGTACACAACTGAAATAAGAAAAGTAGTTAAGTCAATGGAAATTATAGTAATGTCGCAAAAATGTCTGAGTAGCCTCTAAATGGGTGCTAAAAGAGGGTGTGTGTCACATGAAATGAACAAAAGTATTTGTAGAGAATCAGCTTATCTGGGAAATAGTGTGAACAGGGCGGAGATGGGTGGTAGAAGTTATTTATGAGGTGACATGCCCAAGAGCCTGACGCAAATTGTGTAGAACGTTATATGACCTCAGGAGCAGTTCGTCCCTGGTCAGTAGACAATAGACACAGAGGTGCTGGAGTAGGCCATTTGGCCCTCAGTAGTCAGTACACCGTGCCAGTCAATGTGATCATGGCTGATCATCCCCAATCAGTACCCTGTTCCTGCCTTCACCCCAGTATCCCTGACTCACCTGCTTTAAGCGCCCTAATCAAGCGCTCTCATTGAAAGTATCCAGAGAACCTGCCTCCACCACCAGCTGAGGCAGAAAAAGGCCACAGACAAAGTGTTTGCTCATCTGCCGGGTCTAGAATGCTTCACTAAAAGAGTATACGGTGGGCCCTTGTTTCAGGACTCCCCCAACATCGGGAAACCAGGTTCCTGCCTCTAGTGTGGCCAAACCCTGAATAATCTGACGTGGGTTTCAAGAAGAGTGCAGAGGCACTGTGTTCACCATACTGATGCCTGGGTGGTCAGGCCTGTCTGATGAATGAAGACGGGAGAGCTTGGTTTAGACTCGCTAGAATTTCGAAGAGGGTGAGAGGGGATCTTATGAAACTTACAAAATTCTTCGGTGTTGGCCAGGCCATATGCAGGAGAGTGTTTCCCGAGGTTCAGGGAGTGTCCAGGACAGCGGTCAAGCACACTGTATTACGGGGAATATCCTTTGTAAAACCGTGATGAGAAGAACTTTCTTTACGCAGAGATAGTTGAATCTCTGTGAACTCTCTGCCACCGAGGGTAGTTGAGGCCAGTTCATTGGCTATATTTAAGAGGGAGTTAGATGTGGCCCTTGTGGCTAAGGGGATCAGAGGGTATGGAGAGAAGGCAGGTACGGGATACTGAGTTGGATGATCAGCCATGATCATATTGAATGGCGGTGCAGGCTCGACGGGCCGAATGGCCTCTCTCCGGCACCTAATGTTCGATGTTTTCCGATGTTTTTCTAAGATCTCCCCTCATCCTCTGCCACCAGAAGGTAGTTGAGGCCCATTCATTGGCTATATTATAAGAAGGGAGTTAGATGTGGCCCTTGTGGCTAAAAGGATCAGGGGGGATGAGAGAAGGCAGGTATGGGATACTGAGTTGGCTGATCCAGCCATGATCAATATTGAATGGCGGTGGTGCAGGCTCGAAGGGTCAATGGACTACTCCTGCACCCATTTGCTATGTTTCTATGTAACTCAGTGGGCCAGGCAGCATCTCTGGTGAAAAAGGGTGAGTGACCTACCGAGTGGGGAACCTTCTTCAGACTGAGAGTAGGGGTAGGTGTTATGAAGACCTGGAGCCATGAAAAGACCAGGACCAATCAGGGCTGGCCACAGATGACCCTCAGACAGGGCGGTACCTTAGTAGGCCCATTGTTGGCTCAGGGAAGGTGTGATCTCAAGATAGGAAGCAATGGGGAGACTGGGGAAAAATGGTTAAATGACTAGGTTGAGGAAGCAGGGGAGAGGGGAGTGGAGTGAAAGTATAAAGTATACTTACAATTAGCAAATCAGATTCAGATCAGATCAGATCAGATTCACCTTTAATTGTCATTGTCAGTGTACAGTACAGAGACAACAAAATGCAGTTAGCATCTCCCTGGAAGAGCGACATAGATTTATTTATTGAAATCATATTTCTATTTACATGTATACAGACTAGTGTATTTTCCTGTGGGAGGAATGTCCGGGGGGGGGGGGGGGGGGGGGGGTGGGGGGGGGGGGGGTGAAATAATACGGGGGGTGGAGAGGGGTGAAGGGTGGTGGGGGGGGGGGGGGGGGGGGGGGGGGGGGGGGGGGGGGGGGGGGTAGCGCCTCCCTGGATGGTAGGATGGTAAACAGTCCATGGTTGGGGTGAGAGCAGTCCTTGGCGATGCTGAGCACCCTCCGCAGACAGCGCTTGCGTTGGACAGACTCAATGGAGGGGAGCGAGGAACCGGTGATGCGTTGGGCAATTTTCACCACCCTCTGCAATGCCTTCCGGTCGGAGACAGAGCAGTTGCCATACCATACTGTGATGCAGTTGGTAAGGATGCTCTCGATGGTGCTGCGGTAGAAGTTCACCAGGATCTGAGGAGACGGATGGACCTTCTTCGGTCTCCTCAGGAAGAAGAGACGCTGGTGAGCCTTCTTGACCAGAGTTTGAGGTATTGTGGGTCCCAGAGAGGTCATCGGAGATGTTGACTCCCAGGAACCTGAAGCTGGAAACACGTCCCCACCTCCGTCCCCCTTGATAGTGGATGGGGGTGGGCGTGCGTGCCGACCCCTAGACTTCCTGATGTAAGCTTCATATCATACCATTGGGATTGTAAGCTACCCAAGGTGAACTATGAGGTGCTGATCCTTCCAATTGTGCGTGTGGCCCCTCACTCTGGCAATGGAGGAGGTTGCCCAGGACGGAAAGGTCGTGTTGTGTTTTGTTGCGTGTGGAATGGGAAGTTGGTGTTTGAAATGGTTTTTGTTTTTTGGGTTGTTTTGTTGTGTTGAAATCAGGATATCCTGTTGGTCTCAGTGTGTAAGTATTCAGCAAAATAAGTCTATGTTTCGTCAAGTATAACAAGCATGTTACAGTCGCCAAGTCTCTCACAGTTGCTTTCACTGAGTGTACATGGGCGCCCACATTTGGAACACCAGATTTTAGAAGAAGGACATGTGAACCTCCTTCTCAGATGAAAGGACTGTCGGGGGTCCCTGGACAAAGCCAAGGTTGGAGGTGCAAGGACATTTTGGGAGATATATAATTGGCTATAGGCAGGTCGTGATCAAGCAAATCCCTCAGTGAGTATAAGAAGCGCAAGAGCATACTGAAGATCAATCAGAAAGGCAAACAAGAGAAACCTGATCTGGCAGTCAAGATAAAGGCAAATCCAAGATATTCTACAGGTGTATTAAGAGGTAAAAAGGAGGCTAGAGAGAGAATAGGTCCCACGTTAGGTATTAACATGGCCATTTTTTGTGTAGTGCCACAAGAGTTGAGGTAGGTATTAAATAAAAATGTCTAATCAGTTTATTTACTGAGGAGACAGTCATGGAAGCTAAATAATTGGGACATAGATGTTGATGTCTTGGACCATATATGATTTATCAAAGAGAAAGTATTGATTTTTTTTAAAGCACTGAAAGGTGGATAATTCCCAATAGCCTGACCAAGTGCATCCTCTATGGAGCCTAGGTGGAAGATAGATGCCTCTGATGCAATGGCAGTGTTAGATGGGGAACATAAGATGGTTGCATCACTTTTTAGTTTGGTACTTCAAGCGCTCAAGAAACCAAGGAGGATGCAGCAGTAAGTGGTGGACAATTGTTTAGCCCATTACAGATACTGTTCTCCCCACCAATCCACTGGGAAAACTATCTCCCTTTGTTTCAACCTTTACCTTGGGTGGCAGGTAATTGACAGCTCCCCCCCCCCCCCCACCCCCCCCCCCCCCCCCCCCCCCCCCCCCCCCCCCCCCCCCCCCCCCCCCCCCCCCCCTTTGGTGTGATGTTAGTTTTGATTGAAGTGCCCATCCTAGTTGTTCTTCAAATAGTTAACATTACCAATATTGTGACTCAACATTTAAGTGTTCAGGGTATTTTTCCTGTTTTTTAGGTATTAGAAGGTTTGACCTTGGAAATAGAGAAGAAAGACTGGCCCTCTGTGTGCCTTCGACACATGCAAAAACACCATCCTGCTGGAATATTTTGCTCATGGCCCCGCCAATCTATTTCGTCCCCTTTTCAAGCAGCGGCATGTGTTCTACATTTCAAATAAACTGAATGAAATTGAAGGAGGGAAAAAACACAGTTAACTCATACCATTTGTATCTGTGCCCATTCTCATTTCTGCATTTTCCCAGTGGAAAGTGTACATCCAGAAGGCTGCAGCATATTCGCAGAGGGTCGGTTTCTCACAGCTGCTCAGCAGAATCCAGATACGGTGGTCGTTATAAAGACTGTTAATGTACGGGCCCCCTTATCAAAGATGTAATGTCTTAACGTACACAGTGACTGGTACTCTTTTCAACTTGATTTAGTGGTTGAGAAGGATGTTTGCCGGCATCAACGTAGCATTTGTGGATGCAGGGAAAATGCCCAATAGCCCACTACGCTGCCCCATACCAGTCCACACCCTCAACAAATCATAATAAAGAATGAAATAGATGTTGGTTTCTTTCATACGTGTGCCCTTCCAATAAGTGGGTAACGACATCTGCTTACCATGCATCACCACAATTACATTGCAAATCATAGATCTACCCGTCTAAAACCTGAATGTAAGTTTTAAATATTTTGAACATTTTGATTTTCTATGTTTTGAATTCATCTTTTGTCACTGTATCTTTTGATTCGATTCTATTATTTTAATTAGTTATAATTCTTAACTAGTTACCTGATATTAATAATGTTAGCTTTGATATTAAATCTTTGTTTGTGTGGAAGAAATTAATTTGGTGGGAAATTAAAGGAAAACCAGACTAAGTGGGCCCCGTTGGGGTCACAGTTACACTGGAACCTGGTCCCCAACGCAAAACCATTCCCCAACGGGGGGTGGGGGGTGGGGTGTGTGGGGGGTGCAGGGGACTGGAGGTGTGGGGGAGTGGATGTGTGTGGGAGAGAGGGGGTAACTGGGGAGGGGAGGCGGGTTGTGGGGGAGGCGGGGTGTGGGGAGGGGATGTGGGGGAGGGGGTTTGTGGGGGAGGAGGCTGTTGCGGGTGCTGTGGGGGAGGGGGGCTGTGTGGGTAGGGGCATGGGGGGATGGGGGGTAGGGGGTTGTGGGGTTTGTGGGTGTATTTGTGGGGGTAGAGAGTGTGTGGGGCTGAAGAGGCGGTTGTATATGGATAGGCGGGGTGTGTGGGGGGATAGGAGGGTGGGGGTATATATGGGGGTGTGTGTGTGTGTAGGTGGGGGGTGTGTGGGGAAGGGGGGTGTGGGGGAAGGAGGGGGGAAGCAGTCCCACATGATCTAAGACCTTTATCCCACCCAAGCCATTCATTCCTATCCTCACTCGGGCAGAAGATCACAGAAGGTTGAACGCGCACACACCGCCATTCTCAGGAACAGCTTCTTCTCCTTTGGTATCGGGAAAAACCTTTCCATAGGCTGGGGAAACTGTCTAATTCCCCTCTACCTCATTGCGAACATTGGACCTTGGCGCTCTGGAACGGGTGCACTACAATGCTGAAAACTATATTCTGCACTCTGGATTTTTCCCTTCACTTTACCTATTGTACTTGAGTTTGGTTTGATGGTATTGACATGTAATATTATCTGATTTAATTGGACAGCATGCAAAATAAAGCTTTGCATTGTACATTGGTACATGTGACAATAATGAACCTGGCCTAACCTGATTGCATACTTTGCAATTCTGTAACAGTACAGTATGTGAAGGAACATGGATGATGGCCATTTAGTAACAGTCAAGGTCTTGGTCACTGGGTCCTGTTGAAATGTTGTTCCTACTGTGTGTACTGCTTAATGACTGCACTCTACCCCAGTGCCATAAAGATGTTTCTCAAATTCTCCCGGAGGCCCTCTGAGCTTTCTTCTGGTAGTTCCGGGGCAAAATGACACACATCTGTCTCATTGAAATCACCTCATACCATGTGTATCTCCAGTCATACCCAGGCGTAACCCTGAAGGTTCTTTTCATCGCCATTTATTTCAGATGTCGAATTAAATTGTATCTCATCAGGAGAAGGATTGGCACGGATGCCAACCAATGAAGCATTTAACATGGTGGTTTATAAGTGGCAGCTGCATCCCTGGCAGAGCAGGATACAAAGTGGGGTTAAAGAGGATTGGGGAGTTGTTTTTATTGAGTTTAGAAGAACCATCAAGGCAGAATTGTCCAATAGCAAACAGTATCGTGAGGCTTGCTGGGTGGAGCTGAGAAATAAGAAGAGAATGATCACCTTTGCTGGAAGTTGTACTTTCGACACCCAAATAGTCAACAGGAAGTAGATGGAAAAATGTGCTCAGAGAGAGATGGGCATGGTTAGTAGAAGTACGTTGGCAGATGACCCTAAGCAGGTGGTCTTAGAGTACTTGAAAGAAATCCATACTGGTCCGTGTGTGGTATATGCACATCTCTAACCAGAGTCATGATTCTGGATTGCATGGAACAGTGACACCTGTGCATTAACTTGGGAGTTGGCAGCTATTCCACTCACCTGGCTATGTTGTGTGAACTGGAAGATACATGGGAGGTCACAAACCATTTTGCTTGTACGCGCAACATGTGCGAAATGTTCTTGGAAACAAAAAATGACACTGGGATCCTGGGAGGAGATTGCAAGCTCGAGTCTATATGGCCAAAATGTGATCATTGAAAAACAAGACTATTCACAATCAGTAAGACTGGAGAATGTATCTCTTACTGTGGGAAAAAAAAAAATCTATTAATACCACAGACTAGGGGCAAGGCCTTTTTATAAGAATCTTGGCAAAACATTATGTCAGTGACATTTATTCAATACCTTCAGAGATTTTTCATGGGTTTCCACAGTCGGACATTCACGGAGCAAAACTACAGAAATGGTTAGTGACTGTAAGGTCATTGCTGAAACTCGGGTTAAAGGGTGCAACTATCATGGTTGTTTTTCCTTTTCATTGGGCGCTGAGGAATCAGTTAAGGTTATGAGTTGTTTGCGAGTTTCGGAATTCGGGGGGAGATACAAGTGGTGGAAACAGGGCCCTTGCAGCCCACTTAGGGTCCCCCCCAAATTGCTCCATACAATAATGTTTTAAAAAATGCAATCGGTATTCTGAGAACAGAAGATCATTCTTAAGAGAATCAGATTCATAGATTCACCTAACCCAGGGACAATGGGGGACCAACCTTTACCTGCAGGGGACTGCAGGAGTGGGGCTCCGGTGGTTGTGTAATGGCTCCGAACGGGGGGGGTACCGCCTGCAGTCCGTCCTTTCCACCCTTTTTATTAATTATTCTTTTTAGTCCGGAGTGTTTACTACAATAATGTTTGATTGGAGGTCTTCTTTTATGGGGTGGGTGATGGGGCAGGGGAAGGGGGAATACTTTTCCGTTGTGTCCCTACCTGGTCGGAGAGGGCGGTGTTCCCTCACGAGCTGCGCTTCAGCGGCCCTTCGCCCCTTACCTCGCGGCCTACCATCAGACTGTTGCGTTGGGGGCGTTAATCCCTGTCGGGATCGGCCGGGACTACCGAGCTGTCATCGGGCGTGCAGCGCTGGTACGAGAACCAAAAGAGCACACGACTTACGGGATGATTCCTTACCGTTCACCAGGGTGGTGGCTAAACTGGGCTCGCGTTAGAGCCTCGTTACTCGGGCCTACCAACATCGATTATCTACTGTGCTTGGGGGGAGGGGGGGAAAAAAAAAAAATACGTAAAAGGCGTCCTGGAGAGCGGGGGATCGCAAGTCGTCGCTGGATTTCAGACACTCTGGCGAGGCCTGGGATTCGATGTCAACCAGAGTGGGTTGGAGGCGTCCAACCAAAGCGCCACCGGTCTGACGACCCTTCGGAGTGACCGCGTTCCTCCGGGTAAGAAGGAAGAATCGCCTCGGGGGGGGAAGGGAGTGCGGGAACAAAGACATGAAGGTCCGAAGACGCCTGACGTCGGGCATCTGATTTTTCAACTTTTCCAACGATGGAGCCGGGGACCTTCGACATCATATTCACTAGAGAGCGGAGAAGTAGGCCCTGCAAAAAAACATGGCGGAGTGGACGTGCTGAGGCCACTAAATAGGCCACCATCAACCCGGGGGGGATCTTTGTCATCAGAAGAGGATAGGGACTGAACTTTCCTGATGCCTTTTCCCACGATTGGAAATATATTGAAATTATTCTGTGAAAGTGGGGGTGACGTTTGTGTTGAAGTTATACAATATGTTTGTGTCTTATTTTCTTAATTTTTAATTTTCTATGGATAGTAACGGAAGTTATTAATTTTTTTTTTCGATTTCAGCCACTTTGGTATTCAACGCGAGTTGATTTAAACATGCCTATATAAATAAATTTATCTTTACCTTACCTTACCCGAATATTTACACTATTGCACAGGCTTTAATGATCTCCCTGGAGCTTGCTCATACATTTAGAAAATAGAAAGAAACATAGAAAATAGAGTGCAGGTGTAGGGCCATTCGGACCCCTTCGATATGATCTATGGCTGATCATCCAACTCAGTATCCTGTTCCTGTCTTCTCTCCATTACCCCCTGATCCCTTTAGCCACAAGGACCACATCTAACTCCCTCTTAAATATAGCCAATGACATCTGGCCTCAACCTCACCTTCTGCGTCAGAGAATTCCAGAGATTCACCACTCTCTGTGTGAAAAAAGTTTTCCTCATCTCGGTCCTAAAAGCTTTCCCCCTTATCCTTAAACTATGACCCCTTGTTCTGGACTTCCCCAACATCGGGAACAATCTTCCTGCATCTAGCCCTGTCCAACCCCTTAAGAATTTTGTAAGTTTCTATAAGATCCCCCCTCAATCTTCTAAATCCTAGCGGAGTACAAACCGAGTCTATCCAGGTCTTTCTTCATATGAAAGTCCTGACATCCCAGTAATTATGCATGTCTTCAGAAAAGATGTTTTTTAAAATGACTTGATTTAGCATTACGTGTTTTTGTCGTACACTGCTTCCTTAAGGACCTATATTTTTCCCAATCAGCAGGGTCCTTTGTTTCCCTGAAAGTCTTCCAGACTTTATCCCACTCATTAAAAAGGTTGATCAAATCAGCACTAATCCATGGTAAATGTTTTTGCCTTGACTTTTATTTCTCTCCAGGGGGCATGCTTATCGATAACTCTTGTGACTTCAATGTATAAATAATTCCAGGCATCCTCGACAGTTGGTATGTTGAAACCTGTCCCAGTTTATTGCAATCAGGTCATGCATATAATTATCATCATTAAATTTTCTACATTGTCTAACACGAATATGTTTAGGAGGGAGACGGGAAGGTTTAATCTTCCACACACAGAAAATAGCAGAATGATCGCTAAAGCAATCTGACAAAACACCAGATGTTAAGATCCGGTCAGGATGGGTAACAAGAATCCAATCTAATAGTGATGTAGAATTTCCATGAACTCTGGTAGGTTCGTTGATTAACTGGGTCAGGTTTATACTTTTAAGCAAGTTTTTGTCGTTAGAAGAGGAGCGATCAAGCCAGTTTTTTATTGAAGTCACCAAGAAGCACTAATTCACATGGGTGTTCAATAGAGTTGAGAGTGGAAATTAGGGACTTAGTTGAGTCAGGGATGAACAGGGGGAGATCGATAGATAGTGCCGATAATTAGATGTTTATTCATGAAGTTTTAAACCTAATGAAAAGGCTTTCAAAGAGGAATGAGGTTACTTTAGGGATTGGCAGGTTCAGATATAAAGCTAGTTGACACATAACAAGTCACACCTCCCTCTATCGTAGTCATACGCTATATTCTGCTCTATATAATACAAAATTATCAATATGAATATCATTGTCACAAATTTCACTATGTAACCACGTTTCTGAAAATGTTATTATGCCAGGTTTATTCTGTGCAATCCAAACTCTATTAAATCTATCTTTGGAAGAAGACCTCCTAATGTCAAAATGGATGATTTTTAGACCTTTAGCTGTATCAATTGTTGATCAATTGGGTGTAGATAAGGTTGGGGGGTGGAGGGGCCAGGGAAATAGCATGAGAAAGGGGACGAGAGAGCCACAGACACAGATTGACACAAACACACACACACAGAAGACAGGACAGACAAAGCACACAAGATCCAGGCTGCGTCATTGAGAGAGAGAGAGAGAGAGAAATTTTTTTGTAAAAAGAGAGCAGACACATACCTCAGTCTGCATAGCTCATATTTATGCAATAGATCAAAGTATGAGGATCGAGGACCATTTATGTTTAAAGAGATGGGGCATTATGAGGCCCAAAATAACAAACTCATATTATCTCATATGGTTAATAAAAAATAAAAATAAAAAAAGAAAAAATCTAGATTAACCTTCATATGCCTTTAATTGTCAATTTATCAAATTTCAATATTCAAATAATTGGTAATTGGTTATAATCAATTGTTTATAGGGACCAATCCTTTACCATTCAAACAACCTTTACATTTCGTATAGAAAAATAAAACTCAAATCTTAGTGTTACAACGTTTTACGGCAATTGCGACACTTTTTACGGCAACAGTAGTAAAGCAGCATCAATCATAACAACTCTCCTGCCAGCTACAACTTTGCAAATAAGACAGAAAAATCAATGCTGGTCCAGCGGTGAAATAATTACAAGAGGAGCCGCCAGCATAATTTTTATCAAAAATCAAAAGTTGAGTAGGAAAATTATAGAAAAATACAACCAAAACAGCTAAACACAAAGTTCATCGGACAGACAACATTATTGTGCTAACGCTATCACCAGCCACTGGCCACCAACATTAGGCTGTTATATCACAGTCCATGGAGGAGTTAATGGAGGAGAGCTCACCAAGAAATGTCTCAACTTCATCAGGAGTGCGAAAGAACTGTTCTTGCCAGCGTGGACAACTCTCAGTGTGCAGGGAAAGATCAATGCGTATTTGATGTCACGGTCGCGTAGCTTCTTCTTAGCCGCATCATCATACTCCCGGCGTCTCTGGACAAGACCAGCGCTGAAGTCTGGGTAGATATGAACCTGAACTGCGTTGTACTCAAGGGGCACATTTTTCTCCCGGGAGAGCTTCATTATCCTCAGCTTATCCTGGAAATAGTGGAACTTCACCAGGATCGGCCTCGGACCCTTGGCTCTGGAGTTATCCTTGCGACCGGTACGGTGACAGCGCTCAATCACGAGAGGAGTGGGGAAATTCGTTACACCGAGAAGCGGCGGTATCAGACGGCCCATGAATCCGGTGATATCTTTGGACTCGACCCTCTCGGGGATGCCGACGAAACGTAAGTTGGAACGTCTGCTTCTGTTCTCAGCGTCATCTGCCCAAATTTTCAGGTCAGCGTTTTCCTTTTTCAAATTTGGATTTTACACGTCCAACCCAGGTCTATTATATTATCCTCCGTGGAGCTAA